>NW_006408637.1:3288770-3291615 GCF_000296735.1 Chrysochloris asiatica
TGGAGCAGCAAAAGAACAGAAGATACTTCTTGAAAGAAAGACCAGCAGAAAAAAACCAAAAACAGTAACATCAGTCCAATTGACTACTACAAGAACAAGCAAGTTGTTCCCCAGGGAGCCAGCAAGGCAAGTGGTCAGGTCCCCTTAAAGCAAATCCCCTTCCAAGACTGAAGCTCAAATGGAATACACTCACAGGCATATGGACCTGCTGCTGACCATGTTGTTTATTAATAAGAGCAAGTAGGGGAAAAACAGCAATGATGTTGTGAACTAAGTCCAACCACATTCAATAGACTCCTGTTAACCTGGATTGAGACCTGGTTAATCAGCAGTATGACGAGACCTGGGGACACCTGGGCCCAGAGGCAGGGACCTGGCCCCAGAGGACTAGAACAGAGTGTGAGCATCCAGCTGATATGAAGTGAGGGGAGATGTACAAGAACACCCACACTTGCAGATAGTAACCATTTGACCTGTCATCAATGGCTGGATGATCAGAACATGACTAGAGGAAGAAAGAAAAGGGGAAGAAAAAAAAAGTGGATGAACTTGACCTATGCTTGTGGATGCAGTATGACAAAGGAACGGACAAATCTCTACAGTGAGGATCATTCTCACCCCCTTGGTACACAGGGTCGACAGGGATGTGGAACTTAGACACTGGGTACCCCAAATGGGGTGACTACAAAGGCAAGAAGTGACTGGCTTACAAGCTTTCAGTAGGGAACCTAGCTCCACAGGATACAGGGAAAGGTAGAATCTCCACTGAATTGTTTTCTACCATTTGGATGGGGTTGATAAAAGGTGAGGGGGAAAGGACACCTGTAGTTCAATTGGGAATGACTGCTATCAGTACTGATAGTAAGTGTTAGAAAGGTAAATGTAAATGTTTGGTAACAAAAGGAGGGGAGCAGCTGGTTTTGCAGTCCAGGAGCAGAGTTCCCTGGAACCATCAAGGAAGAAAAGCAAAGTGTGAGACTCTGTTGGGAAAGGCAGTGACTCTAGGGATGGAGGCAGAGATGATGATTTGGACAGAAGGAGTGGCTAGGGACTCTAGACTCAGGGAGGGAGAGGGGCTGTGTACTGGCACCTGGGGGGCAAGCGTGTGGGGTGTACCCTTCGGGTGTTTGATGATGCATGCAGGGGACTGTGATCATTGCAATCAAGCAAAATACGATAGGATAAATGTAAAGATAATGTTCACCCATGTAAACTAACACATAATTCGCAATAAAAATTTAACAAAAAATAATACCTTTTAACTTCAAGCCCAAGCACTAATACTTATTTTTACCATTTTTTAATGAAATTGAATAATCTGTGCAATTATATTAATTCCTTTTAAATATAGCAAAAAAAATCACTTTTTGATTTAAAAAAATCTGACACAGGGCTTATAATTATGGATTAAGAAGACTTTGATGGCAAATGAAACAAATTTTAGAAATGAGTTCCATATACCTGCTACAGAACCTGTCTTTGTCATTTGAGAAGAATATTCCTAGTGTAGCAATATGTGCAAAATAAAAAATTTAATATGTTAAGTCTTCAAAACTAAATACTCAAGCCTTCAAGATGAAATGCTACATCTGAATAAGAACCAACACCAGGATAAACTTGCTGTGGTACATACACACAATGGAGTACTATGCTACTTGAAAAATAACAAGGAAGCTACATGCCACTTCCTAACATGGATGAACCTTAAGGACATTATGTTGAGTGATATTAGTCAGTCACAAAAGGAGAAATACTGCATAGGACTACTAACATAAAAGACTAAGAAAAAGAACCCATTCTAATCCACTAAAGTGGATTCCTAGCAGGTTGCTAGGACGTAGGGATAGGAATAAGGGTGGGAGGGGAAGGCGGAGCACAGGGCAGGGAATAGACACAGGATAATTTGGGTATTGGGGACGGGGGCAATATACAAGTAGGGAGATGGGAATGGAAGAACAAGGCAGATGGGAGAACAATTAGGCAGGTATGAATGACCTAAATGGGACAGAGGTAAAAACAGATATAGGCACAGCCTTGGAACAACAGGGCTCTGGGATCCAGAGACTGGGACAAGGTTGGAATGGGGAAAAGCGGGGAATAATGTTGAGATACTTTGCTGACTTTTGATCATTGGTTTTCCATACATAATAATATAAAACAGTCACTGGAGGGAGAGTGAAAGGAATAGCCAGAAATATCACCATAGAAAGCTTGTAAGTCCGTCTTCTGCCTATAACTATTGGAATACCTAAAATGGGGCTACAATGTATCTAGCGAAGGAGGTCTCATGAGAAGCCTCTGCATTACATAAGACTATAGAAGGAAGCCTGAACCACATCCAGACCATCAGGGAAGGGAAACTTTCCTCTTGAAAGGACAAGCAGACCAGCCTGGAGCAGCCAGAAAACCAGAAGACACTTCTTGAAAGAAGGACTTACAGAAAAAATACAAAACAAGGGCAGTCCGACTGTTACCATAAGAACAAGCAAGCTGTCTGCCCAGGAGACATCAAGGCAAGTGATCGGGTCCTCTCAGTGCAAATCCTCCTCCAAGACTAAGACACAATGGGAAAATGCGTTCTGATTGGCGACCATGCATGTCATCCATAAAGAGAAGTGACCAAAGAACATCGAAGAAGCAGTGAGCTAAGCCCTGCAGCGTTCAGCAGACTATGGGTGGTGACCTGGTCGGCCAGCAGTAAGGCAAGACCTGGGCACTCATGGGCTCAGAGTCAGTGACACATCCACAGAGGACTAGAGTGGAGACCGAAGTGACCAACTGTAAGAAGAGGATGGACAGACGCAGGAACACCTACACCTGCAGATGATACCCACTTGCCATGGCT
>NW_006408637.1:3293222-3295463 GCF_000296735.1 Chrysochloris asiatica
TGTATAGGGTTTCTGAGGAACAGATGGTGGGTTTGAACTGCTGACCTTGTTATTCGAAGTCTAGTGCTGATCCTATTGTGCCACACCAGGAGTCAATACGTACCCACCCAAGAGTGAGTCAACAATTATCCGCAAGGTGGAGGTAGAAATTATTTTAACCAAATTTTAGAAAAGATGAATATATCATTTTTTGGCAGAATCTCCTTGTTTTTCAATATGCTTTGTCCACCTGTCAACAACTCTTTGTATTCCATTATTTAAAAATGTTTTTGATTGAGCTGCAAGACACAAATGCACCACTGTCTTTACTTCTTCATCAGAGGTGAATCTTCATCCCTGAAATGCTGCTTTCAGGGAACCAAACAGGTAAAAGTCTATGAAGCAAGATCAGGACTACAGCAAAAAAAAATTTTCTCAAAAACATTCTTTTATTTATCCACAATATAAGTATCAAATTTAGGAAAGTATAATTACTATAAAACATCCCATTTTAAAATTGTCGCTTATTCCAATAATGTTATCGATAGCATATTTTTTCTCTAATTCAGGATCCAATTCAGAACTACAAATTGCATTTGTAGTTTTAATTCTCTTCAAGAATAGTTTTATTTGACTTTTATCATGGTGATATATTCAGACATATAGTTTAGATTTTTGGATGCAAGCTTTGCATTTTCAGCATAAGTACATTTTTGTCTCTCTTAGCACATCATATCAGAAAGCTTTAAGCGGTGCTTTCAGAGCTTCAACCCTATTCAGCCCTCTCCTCTAGGTTTCTAGAAACCTACAGGCTTCTAGTGTTACTGCAATTGTAGACTAATGGTTTTCAAGGAGACCACAGAACTGGGGAACAGGAGATGAGAATTATGTAAATTAAAAAGCTAAAGTTACAAGGATTCAACTATTTTTCTTTGAATACATAAATGACCCTTACCATTGTAAGCCCTTGCTTAACTTCTAAAGCTCTAAAAAGATCATTCTGATAGTTTTTGTTTATTTTCTCATTGCTTTTATGAAGCAGAAATTGTTTTCAATGCTATTACTCTACCTTTTTGAGGTCTGGATTTCCTTGTTTCTTAAGGTGGAAGCTGAGGTTACTGAATTGAAACCTTTCATATTTTCTAATATTAGCTTTTGAAGCTATGCATTTCTCTGTAAACACTATTTCAGCTGCTTCCCATGACATTTGATGTAGTTTTCATTTAAACATATTGTATAATTTTTTTTTTACATTTTCTCTTTGACATATGGATTATTTAGAAGTGTGTTGATTTAGAAGTGTGTTGCTTAATTTCCCAGTTATTTAGAGATTTTCCAATAATCTCTCTGCTGTTGATTTCTAGTTTGATTCTTTTATGTTAAGATATCATGCTTACCATAAAGGAATACTAATAATTTTAAAAGGCTAAACAATTGTAAAGCTTATTTTGTGAACCAAAATCTGGTCTACTTTTGAATGCTACATGTCTATTTAAAGATAATATGCATTCTGCTGTTTTTTTGTTTGTTTATGGGAGTTCTGGTGTGGCACTGCAGGATAACCACTGGACTGACAACCACAGGTTCAAATCTACCAGCAGCTCCTTGGAAACCCAATACAAGATCACTATCAGTCGGAAACGACTTGACAGTGCTTAACAACAAAAAGAACAAAGAGGTTTGTTTTATTTGGGTGGAGGGTTGAAAAACCAATTAGATCTTTTGGCTGATAGTCTTTCTCATCACCTATATATCCTTGCTGATTTTCTGTCTGTTATATTGATTATTCAAAGGTGCTGATTAATACAAATATAAAGTGAGTTTGTCCAATTCTCCTTTCAAGTTAATGAATGTTTTTTTTAAGTTTTTATTGTTAGGTTTACATGAGAGAACATCAGCTTTACACTCATCCTATCGTATTTCATTTTATTGCAATGATTACAGCCCCCTCCATGCATCTTCATAAAACCCCAGAGGGTACGCCGCAAAGGCCAACCCCCACTGAGGGGGTGGGAGTGAGCCTTGTTGTAAAGATTTGTTCCTTTTTTTGAGCTACTACATCCATAAGTATAGGTAAAGTTCATCAAATTGTAGCAGGTTACTCTTTTCCCACCCCCACACCTCTTCTTTCTTCTTCTAGTCGAGCCATCAAAGCCAGGTCAAGTGGGTACTATCTGCAAGTATGGGTGGTCTTGTGCCTCTCCTCTCACATTATATTAGTTGGATGCTTCACTCTCCACTCTAGTCCTCTGTGGCCATGTC
>NW_006408637.1:3296098-3298270 GCF_000296735.1 Chrysochloris asiatica
TGGTAGGCAAGGGAAACCAAGGTTCAAAGACAACCAAGCATCATAACATTATTCCCCTCTTTTACTCCTTCAAACAGTGCCTCAATCCCTGTATCCCAGAGCCCTGTTTTCCAAGGTTGTGCATACATCATCATTTACCTCTTTCCCACTTAGCCCATGCGAACCTGCCTAACTGTGTTCTCCCATCAGCCTTGTTCTTCCAATCCCCTCCCCTTCCTGTGTATTGCCCACCTGCCTCCCCCGCCCCATGCACCCAAGCTTACCTGTGTCTATTCCTTACCATGTGCTCTATCTTCCCTCCCTCCCTCCCCTCATCTTGTTCCATACATCCTGGTGATCAGCAAATATATATGTATAATTTTGTCCCCTTTTTGTATAGGTTCTTTTTCTTACTCTTTTACAATAATGGTTCTATGAAGTATTTCTCCTTTTGTGATTAATTTTAGTGATCTAATTCTTGCCCTTGAGAATCTCAGAAAACTGTTAAGCATCAATTTTCCAGCCGGTGGTTGACTTTCAAACTTTTTCTTGGTCGGCGATTGAGGATTTGTCCATTCCATATTCTGCCATTTACTCTCAGGCTCATAGTGATGATTCCATGTCTCGTCACTACTAATGATTCTTTTTAAACAAACTTTTACCTTCCTTCGAGTATTACCCCAAATTTTGTCTGCAGATGTCCAAATGCTTCTGTTTATGCTCTTCCATGAGTTGGCTCGATGTCCAGCTTGCACAAACTTTTCAAAACCCAAGCCTGTCATGGATTATTTCATAGGCAGAGTCACAGCTGATTAGCAAATGATTTACCACATAATCCACTATCACTCATCTATTCCATTATTTGACATAGTCATTTCATGTGCATGTTCAATGTTGTCATCAGCTGTGCACATAGTCGGGCATTTTAATGTAACTGGAGTGCGGATAATTTTTGACTCACCCACATGTTGTGTTTTTTGTTTGTGTGTATATATAAGTATATATACACACCCTGAAATAAGCACTGGACTACGAACCACAAGATCTGAAGTTTGAGCCTGTCGGCTTCTCCATGGGAGATACATAACACTTTCTGCTCCAGCAGCGTGAATCTTGGAAACCCTATATATATATTGTTGTTAACTGCCATCAAGTTGGTTTGACCCATAATGACTCTGTATAGGGTGTCTGAGGAGCAGTTGGTGGCACGAGAATTAAAATCTTTACGGAGCAATAAAATAAGTATGAGTCTTTGTGGTAAAAAATCTATAAAAACAGAAAAATGAACTTGAAAATGCAGAGGGAGTACTGGTCTGGTGCTGTAGGACAAGAATTGAACTGCTGAATGAAAGGTCAATGCTTCAAACCCAAGATCCACTCCTAGCAAACCCTGGACAGGGTCACCTGACAGCACTTAACAACAGTAACAACCATCTCTTTGACACTGTTTTCTTTTACATGTTTAGTTTGAGGATGTGTGTGTAAGGGTAAATGAATCTGTGCTTTTTGGTGGAAAACATTTTTTTTCCCTTGGCTATGAGGTATACGAATTACAGAGAAAGGATTAATGTGAAGCAGCCATACAATTTTAGTTCTACCACTAGGGCCCAGCAATCGAGTAACGAAGTTGTTTTATGCTATATTTTGCAAAATAATACTACACTAAAATTTGCACAAATGACACACAATAACAAGCAAGTCTGTCCACCAATATGTATCAGTAAATTCACATATTCTGTGTTTTAGTCCCATTGGCTAAAGATGGGGTGGACGTTGTAAAATTGCAAGAGTGAATTGAGAAATGTCACCAACACAATCACCAGCTGCTTTGCCGTAACAAGACGACCGTTCCTGATTTGAAAATTAGCAGCAAAATATACATAACAATTTACAGAGGTGACTTCTAAACTCAAAACATCTAGAGTTCAAACCTTTCAGGTAATTTCATTTGGATTGTGCAGTTTAACAACAGAAAACCAAAACAAGGCAAGTGAGACTGCTTCCTACTGTTTACGGCCCATCAGGATACAGGTCTGCAGTGAACCTGGACCATCTGAGTTATGAACTCTATTATACAAAGCTACCATATACATACGAAAGCTGGACAGTGAATAAGGAAGACCGTAGAAGAATTCATGCTTTTGAGTTATGGTGTTGGAGGAGAATATTAAAAGTGCCATGGGTTGCCAAAAG
>NW_006408637.1:3298500-3299777 GCF_000296735.1 Chrysochloris asiatica
GTGTTTCGTTCTGTTGTGCATAGGGTCGCTATGAGTTCGCACCGACTCAATGGTACCTAACAACAACAACAACAACACTGTTGGCAATAATAGACTGAATTATATTTTTTCAAGAAATCCAAGTTTCACACTCAAATGACAATTTGTAAAGAATCTATGTCAAACATAAATACTAATCTATTTTCCTATTTGTTCACATATACATAAATATATATATAATCCATATATACATACATGTACATATATTATGTATGTACATACATATACACACATGAAACTACGTAAAGAAGTACTGCTATAAAACTAAAGAAACTTTTATTACACAAATATATCGAAATTTAAAGCTACTGTTTTTAACCATAACCACCGTCTAAGTCTATATACTTCTGAGGGTAGATTTCCATTTCTCTAACATTTCCATTTCCCATGGTGTTACAGAAGAATATTAAAAGTACCTTGAACTGCCGGAAAAACAAAGAAATCCATCTTGGAAGAAGTGCAGTCAGAATGCTTAGAAACCAGGATGGCAAGACTTCTTTTATATTTTGGACATGTTATCAGGAAGTTGCCAGGCCATAGAGAAGGACATTATGCTTAGTAGAATGGAAGGTCAGCAAAAAGAGGAAGGTTCCAACAAGATGGAGAGACACAGTGGAGCAGCAATGGGCTTAAATGGAACAATTGTGAGGATGGAGCAGAACTAGGCAGTTACATTCTGTTGTGCAAAGGGTCACTATGAATTGGAACACACTTGATTGCTCCTAACAACAACAACCTTTTCCCAAAGAATTCTGTGGTTTTTGATGTACACCATATCAAAATGGCAGTTTGGCATCTTTAAGAAACTCAAATCATGTTCCTTTAAAATGTTCTTTGAATTTGGGGAACAAAAGAAAGTCTAAAGGGGTAAGATCAGAAAGCTTTTGGTACCCTTAAAGAATATTGTTGTTAAGTGTCATTAGGTTAATTCTGACTCATAGGGTTTTCAGGGTTGTAAATCTTTAAGGGAGCAGAAAGCCTCAATTTTCTACCACAAAGCATATGGAGGGTTAGAACTGGCAACCTTGTGGTTATCTTACAGAATGACTATCTTAGAGAGTCACTGTGCTCCACTGGTACCCATAAAAATAGTCATCAGGACAATCTGAGCTGACCTTTCTGCCTTGAATAGGCCCAGCAGATTCCCTCAGAAACCCCTGTTTTGATTGGATACTTTCTTGAAGGCACTCGAATGAGACTAAGACAAGTATATTACTGAGGGAACTGTATAAACAGTT
>NW_006408637.1:3300228-3301572 GCF_000296735.1 Chrysochloris asiatica
CTGAAAACCTCTGCTTTTACAATCTAATTTTATTAAAATGGCTTTGTGACAAGACTATAAAAATTAAAGGAGGCATGCTTTACTTGTGATGGTAGTGTGATTACCATCATCTTCCGTATTTATGCTTCTTTATGGTGCTATGTGATCAAGGTCCCTAAAAGAATCACGGGGATAACTGAAAGAATGTGAGAGTACCTGAAGGAATCGGAAGGAGTCTGAATGTACCTGAAAGAACAGGGGATTGTGGGGCACAGAAATGTAAGAACAGAATTTTTCTATGCTATTGAAGTCAAATTGGTATAGATTTAAAATAGACTGAGATTTATAATACAACCCCTTGTGGTAACTACTCAGAAAATATTTAAAAGACATACACAAAAGTAAAATAGAGGGGAATCAAAAAATGGTTTGCTACATAAAAATCAACTAAACATAAAAGAAGAAAGTATTGAAGGACATGAGACATATATATATATATAATACATACACATAATACACAAATTGGTAGTAGTAGCTCCTTCCCTATTAGTAATTATTTTAACTTAAAATTAATTAAGTTTTCCACTCAAAAGTGGAAAACATAGATAAAAATTAATAGGGGAGCTCTGGTAGCGTAGTGGTTATGAGTCGGGCTGCCAACCTCAAGGTCAGCAGTTCAAAACTACCAGTGGTTCCGCAGGAGAAAGATGAGGTGTTCTGCTCCCATAAAGACTTACAGCCTCGTAAACTCAGTGCAGGGTCACTATGAGTCAGAACCAACTCCACAGTACTTAACAACAACAACAACTACAAGAAGCAAGTTGTTCACCAGGGAGCCATCAAGGCAAGCAATCAAGTACTTTCAGGACAAATATCCCTCCAAGATTGAAACTCAAAGGGAATACATGAAGCAGGCATGTAAGCTTGCTAGTGACCATGTTAGACTACTGGTGAATGGAAGAGGGGGGGAAGGCAGCAATGAAGAAATGTGCTGAATTCAATCATGTTCCATAGACACCCTATGACATGTAGATGAGAGCAAGAACAGCAAGGGCTGGTTGGTCTGAAGTATGGTGAGGCCTGAGGACACTTGAAGTTCATGGACAAGGACATAGCCACAGAGGGCTAGAGCTGAGAGTGAAGCATCCAGCTGATATGAAGTGAGGGGAGACGCATGTTGTTGCTGTTGTCAGGTGTCACTCAGTCGGAACCGACTCATAGTGGTCCCATGCACAGCAGAACCAAACAATGTCCGATCCTGGGCCAACCTCAACCTCACTACCGCTGCCACACTTGACGTCATCAATGATGCCACCTGGCTGATCCATATCGTTGGAGGTCTTCCTCTTTTTCTCTGACCCTCCA
>NW_006408637.1:3301977-3308402 GCF_000296735.1 Chrysochloris asiatica
TTGATAAGAATGTTGTTTACTGGTCCAGTGGTGAGGATTTTTGTTTTCCTGACATTGAGATGCAACCCATACTGAAGGCTGTGCTCTTTGATCTTCATCAGTAAATGTTTCAACTCCTCTTCACTTTCAGCAAGCAAGGTTGTAGCATCTGCATAGGGGAGATGCACAGAAATGCCCAAACTTGCAGATAGTACCCACTTGACCTAAGTTCTGTGGCTTGATGATTAGAAAGCGACTAGAGGAAGATAGAAAAAATGTTGATAAAGGAAATAAATGTAAATTGCTACAATTAGAGGATCTTGACCTATACTTATGGATGTAGTAGCTCAAAATACCAACTGAAAGAGAAGGAGTCTTTACATGAAAGATCAATCCTATCCCCTCTGCATACAGTGTTGATAGGGATGGGCAACTTAGACATTGGCTACCTAAAATGGGGGAAGCAGGGCAATAAAGGCATGAAGTGACTGGATTACAAGTTTTCAAGAGGGAGTTTAGTTTCAGAGTGTGTGGGGGAAAGTAGAACCCCCACTGAATAGTTTTCATCTTGTGTAGATGGTTCTGGTGAAAGGAGATGGGGATAAGATTCTTATTCAATAGTGAGTAGTTGTTATCATGACTAACTGCGATTGTCACAACTGTAAAGACAGAAGTTTTGTATCAAAAAGGGGGGAGTAGTTAATCTTACAGTCCAGGAACAAAGAACCCCAGGGTCATCAAGGGAGACCAGCACAAGAGGAATGTGGGACCCTATCAGCAGCAATACCAGAGATGGAGGCAGAGATGATGACATGGAGAGATAGAGCAGCTGAGGACTCCAGATTCAAGGAAAGAGAAAGGCTGTGTTGCAGGCAGCCGGGAGGCAGGCTTGCAGAATGTGTCTTTTGGTTATTTAAATGATTATATATCCCTGATTGTTTTTGTGTACATTCCAAAATATACCAAAAAAACCCAGAGGGAGTTGAAGCAAATACTGTTAAATGATGATTCATGAAGGACACTGTAATCATTGCAATGAAATGAAATACGATAGGATGAGTGTAAAACCGGTGCTCTCCCATGTAAACTATCACTCAATTCACTTAATACCTAAAAAAAAAAAAAAAAATGTCAGGATTTCAAGTAGTTTGACAGTTGAGATGTGGTTATCCCATGGTAAGATCTAATACAGTGTAATTAACTCTATGATGACTGGCTTTGAGCAGGTGTGCTTAACTCTATAAGCTGTCTAGAATAGATGCATTTTAAATTTAATAATTTAAATAGGTATAAAGTGAAATTATTATGGCTCTCTTTTGTTTACTATTTGCATGGGATTTAAAAAAAATCTTTTACAATTAAATATGGGGGCATTATAACAGACCTTACAATATTAAAAGAATTGTAAGAAATACTCTGAAGAATAATTGTACAACAAAAAATTATACAAACTAGGCAAATTCTTAAAAACACACAAATTGCCTAAACAAATTGAGAAGAAATAGAAATCTCAACACACCTATAACAAGCAGAGATTGAATCAGTAATCAAAAATTTCCCAACAAAGTCCAAGATCAGATGATGTGATAGTTAGGGTTTTGTGTCAACTTGACTTGGTCAATATTCCCAATGGTTTGGCAGTTGAGATGTAGTTATCCCCATCATGAGATCTAACACAGTGTAGTTCACTCTATAATGATTGGCTTTGAGCAGGCGTAGTTAACTCTATTATGACTGGCTACGAAAATCCAATCAGTTGAAAGGGTGTTTTCTCAGGGACGTGGTCAGCTTCCAATATACAGGACACTCAGGCAAAGCTTGTTTGCTTTCTTCCAAGTCTAAATCTTGCATCGGTCTGCCTGCCTGACATACCTGCCTACCTGCTGCACGTATCTGCCAGCGGATCTAGGTTCATCTAACCCAGACTTGGGACTCACCCACCTCTAAAATTGTGAGCCGTTTCCTTGAAATAAACTTTTCCTTCCTTCCTTCTTTCCTTCTTTCCTTCCTTCCTTCCTTCCTATGTTGTTGTTGTTACATGTTGTAGAGGCAGTTACAACTCAGAGCGACCCTGTATAGAGTTTCCGAGGAGCAGCTAGTGGGTTTGAACTGCCGACCTTGTGGTTAGCAGTCCAGTTGCTGATCCCTACAGTGCCACATCAGGAGTCTGTATATAGATGATATTGTTGTTGTTGTTGTTAAGTGCCGTCGAGTCAGTTCCGACTCACAGAGACCCTGTACAGGGTTTCCGGGGCTATAAATCTTTACGGGAGCAGAAAGCCTCCTCTTTCTCCTGCGGAGTGGCTGGAAGTTTTGAACTGCTGTGCTTGTGGTTCACAGTCCAATTCATAACCACTACGCTAGCAGAGCTCCTTACAGATGATATATATATATATATATATGTTGTTGCTAGGTACTGTTGGATCAGTTCAAACTCATTGCAACTCTGTATAGTTTCCAAAGAGAGGCTGGTCAGTTTGAAACGCTGACCTAATGGTTGAAACCAACCTTGTAGCCCAGTACTTTATCCCACCACATCACACCAGGACTATATGTACTGTCAAGTCAGTTCCAACTTATATAGGGTTTCAAGTCAGTTCCAACTTATATATCTTATATAGGGTTTCCAAGAAGCAGAGTTTGAATTGCCAACCTTGAGATTCAAACCGATTTTGTGGTCCAGTGCATTATACCCTTCAGTGCCACACCAGGACTCCATATATATGTACACATACATATAAGAGCACAGTACCTCCATAGGATAAACACAGGAATGCCAACCACAAGGTCTCTGTGCAGCCTGCCAGCCATTCCACAGGAGAAAGATGAAACTTTCTGCTCCCACAAAGGTTTTTAAAAGCCTATACAGGGTCTCTATGAGTCAGACCTGCCTAGAAGGCACTTAAAAGCAACTTATACATATATAAGTTATACTGGTTTTGCTTGTCTAGAGAACCCAGCCTAAGAGATAATATCCCTGGAGAATTTTACCAGACACTTGAAAACGTACAACCAACCCTTTTCAAACTCTTCCAAAAATTAAAAGACGAGGGAACACTTCTTAATTCATCCCATAAAGCTATCATTACTCTAATAATAAAAGCAAAGCATCACAAAAATGAAAAATAAAGGTCTACATCTCTTAGAAAATAAATGCAAATATCTTCAAGAAAATATTGGCAAATGAACATATGAGAGGTTTCAAAATATTTGTGCAAACATTCCCTTATGATTTAATTACATTTTCCATGACATTTTTAAAGTTCCCTCATATCCAAAGGCTCATACGCCATGACCAATCGGGATTTCTGCCAACAATACAAGAATGAGTCAACATAGGAAAATCAATATAATACATTAAAGTAAAGCACCACATGACTGTCTGACTTGATTCAGAAAAGGTATTTGAAAATTGAATACCTTTTACATTAAAAAACACTCAATGAAATAGGAGTAAAAGAGAAATTCTTTAACAGGATGAAATCCATTATCAATACCATATTCAGTTAGGAGAAACTGAAAGTTTCCCCCTTACGTTAGAAACAGATATGGATGTTTGCTTTCACCTCCCCCAATTATTATTATTATTATCACCATTAATAATAATATTAATAATTATACTTACTCAAAATTAAACTTTTAAACCAAATTACATTATCAAGAAATAGAAATTGAAAAACAACCTACATATGGGAGAAAACTGGAAATCATCTGATAAGGGCTTAGTATCTAGGATATAGAAATGATTATAACTTAACAGCAAACACCCAATCAAAAAGTGGGCAAATGAAATGAAAAGACATTTCTCCCAAAAATCTATTCAAATAGGCAGTCAGCACATAACAAGATGTTCACCACCCTTACCCAAAAGTGCTGGTAACTCAGTTCCAACTCACAGCAACTCTACACAACAGAGGAGAACTGCCCCCTGGGTTTAGGAGGCTATACCTATTTACGGCAGCAGACTACGAGATCATTCACCCACAAAGGAGCAGTTGGGTCCAGGCCTGGAAACTTTCTGGCTAGCTGCCCACTGCATTACTAAGACTCCTTTCAACATTGTTAGTCCTCATGAAATGCAAATCAAACCCACATTAAGTCCTCTAGGATGACTATTATCAAAAAATTAGAAAAAAAATCAGTGAGAGCAAGTATGTTTTAAATTGGAACCCTTGTGGGTAGGTAAAATGGAGCAGTCATGGTGGAAAACAGTTTGGTATTCTTTAAAACCTTAAACATCGAATTCCCAAATCACCCAGCAATTCTCCTCTCAGGTATATACCCAACAGACTTGAAAGAAACACAAACAGAAACTTGTCCACAAATGTTCATTGCAGCATTATGCACAATAGTCAAAAGGTGAGAACAACCCAAGTGTTCATCAATACAAGAATGGATAACAAAATGCGGTATAAACACATAATGGAGCATATCAACCCGGCTCACAGTACCAAAGCACTGAGAGGTCAGAGTTCAAGAAGGGCACATAGGAATTGAATGGAAACATGTTTTACTTACACACATAGAAAGGAAACAAAACAAACTCAATTTTAATAGTGGGTGTCAGTCCTCCAGATTACACCTCACAGCAACTGATGCAAATATGATAGTCTGATGAACCCCTCTTATGCTGTGGAAGAAGAACTTTGTTCATTTCCGAAAGGGAAAAAATATACAAGTGGGCTGGCCATACGCCAAATGACACATACATTTGGAGAAACTTGAAAAGAATGAGGGGCTCTATTCTCAGCTTCCATTTTCAGGGGCTGTTCTAGGTCCAAAGACTAATTAGATAGATGGTCCAGGTGAGTGTTGTAGGGCCATATAACAGGTTACCCTCCCAAGAGAATATTATAAAGTCATAAAAAAGACTTAATTCCTAAAACATGGTGCAGCATGGATGAACCTTGAAAACATTATGCTGAGTGAAACAGACACAAAATTAAAAATATCTTATGTATCATATGATTCATTTATAAAAAATATTCAGATTAGGGAAATTTATAAGTAGAGAAAATAGAATACAAGTTACTACGAAGGGAGAGGAAAACTAAAGTAAATCTGATCCTCACCAGGGTATTTTCAATAGCCTCATGTATATGCGAAAGTTGGACAGTGAATGAGGAAGACCTTTGAAGAATTACTGAGTTATGGTATTAGAGGAGAATATTAAAAGTACCATGGACTGCCAGAAGAACAAACAAATCTGTGTCCCTACAGAAGGACATCATGCTTGGTAAAATAGAGAATCTGAAAATGAGGGAGACACTAACAAGATGGATTGGTACAATGGCAGCAGAAATGGGTTCAAGTGTGAGACTGGTGCAGGATTGGGCAGTGTTTCCTTGTATTGTACACAGGGTTGCTAGAAGTCAGAACCAACTCGATGGAACCTAACAACAACAACATTTGTTTAATGTGAACAGAGTTTCTGTTTAAGGTGATTAAAAACCTTTGGAAACAGATGTTGGTGATAGTGTTCAACACTGTAAAATAATTAATGTCAATGAATTGTACATTTTAAAAGGTTAAAATGGTAAATTAAAAATTTACAGGGAAACCACTTTGTTCAGTTAAGAAGCCAGAGTTGTTTTTCTTTTGTTTTAATCAGAAATATTAAGCCAAGCCAATTGGTTGATATGAGGTCCCTTTGGGGGTGAGTCACTATAGGAGAAAATTATCTGTGTAGATGGAGGGCAGATGGGATTATGGTTAACAAAGGATGGGCCACGGTTGCCAACTTTTTCAAATCATTTGTCAGAATCCCTGGAAACAATTCCAGTATAAAAATAAAATACTGCTCTCATTTGATGGAAGACAAATTGAAAGTTTTCAATAAACTGATGTGGCACTAGAGGCACTCACTCATATATGCCAAGAAATTTAGAAGACAACTACCTGGCCAACTGATGGGAAGAGAACCATATGACCCAAAGGAATGCAGAATCATCAGACAATATCACGATATCCCATGCAAACACGTTTTAATAAAGATAATACAAAAAGGCTGCAACTAGACATTGATAGATAATTTCCAGAAGTTCAAGCCGGATTCAGAAGAGGATGTGGAATGAGGGATATTATTGCTGATGTCAGATGGATCTTGGCTGGAAGCAAAGAATAGCAAAAAGATGTTTACCTGTGCTTTATTGACTATGCAAAGGCTTTTGATTGTGGGGGCCATGACAAACTATGGACAACATTGCAAAGTATGAATATTCTGGAACACTTAATTGTGCTCATAAGGAATGTATACATAGACCAAGAGGCAGCTGTTAGAACAGAACAAGGCAACACCTAATGTTTTTAAATTAGCAAAGATGTGCACTAGAGTTGTATTCTTTCACCATACTTATTCAATGTGCATGCTGAGCAAATAATCCAAGAAGCTGGATTATATGAAGAAAAAAACAACAAAAACGTAGTATCAGGATTGGAGGAAGACT
>NW_006408637.1:3308502-3310121 GCF_000296735.1 Chrysochloris asiatica
TAGCAAAGATGTGCACTAGAGTTGTATTCTTTCACCATATTTATTCAATGTGCATGCTGAGCAAATAATCCAAGAAGCTGGATTATATGAAGAAAAAAAACAACAAAAACGTAGTATCAGGATTGGAGGAAGACTCAGTAACAATATGTGAGATGCAGATGATACAAGCTTGCTTCTGAAAGCAGAGGATGACCACAGCCTTCGGCATAGGTTGCACCTCAACATAAAGAAAACAAAAGTTCACACCACTGGACCAGTATATAACATCAAGATAAGTGGACAAATGATTGAAGTTGTCAAAGACTTCATTTTGCTTGGAACAACCATCAACATTCATGGAAGCAGCAGTCAAGAAACAAAACAATGTGTTGCATTAGGCAAATCTGCTGTACAAGTGAATAAGGAAGATCAGTGAAGAATTGATGCTTTTGAGTTATGGTGTTGGAGGAGAATATTGAAAGTGCCATAGGCTGCCAAAAGAACCAATAGATCCATTTTGAAGAAGTGCAGCCAGAGTGCCCTTGGAAGCCAAGATGGCCAAACCTCGTCTCTCATACTTTGGACATATTGTCAGGAGGGACAAATCTCTGTAGAAGGATATCACGTTTGGTAAGGAAGAGGGTCAGAGAAGAAGAGGAAGACCCCCAAAGAGATGGACTGGCCAAGTGGCAGCATCGATGGACTCAAGCGTGGCAACAGTAGTGAGGTTGGCCCAGGATCCGGCAGTGTTTCGTTCTGCTATGCATAAGGTCGCTATGAGTCGGTACCAACTTGATGGCACCTAACAACAACAACAACAACAGATCTGTGGTACGGCTTCAACTACACTTCAAATAACTATAACAAAATCTGTGAGAGTTGGAACTCAATGTAACTGGCTTGTTTTTCAAGTTGTGCAAGGTTTCCACTTAACAATGTGTTGTCATACCACTCTTTTATCAATAATTTAAGTGAAAATATTTTAGTTTTCCCTCTGCCTTTCATAGGATCGAGTTTTCACAGTTGTCAGTCTATCTGGGCTGTAGACTGAGAGTTCCAAGTGTGTACTAGCAAATTTTACCACATGCTATGGATAGATAAGCCCTACAATCCATCACTCCCACCCTACCACCACTGCCAATAACAGCAAGGTTCAGACCAACACTACCACTAACACCACTATTAGCACTACCATTATCTCTATTACCCTCAATCCCAAAACATTAACCGCTATCACAGCCACCACCATCCCTCTTCCTAATCTCTGCAATCTTCAGGACTTCCACTGTTACTATCACCACCATCACTATTGTCACTACCATCTTCATCATGATCGCCATCACTATTACTCACATGTCATGAATGCTCTCCATGTGCCTGCCCTTATGACAAGCCATTCATACTACTGAACTCTTTAAAGGTTAGCGTTCTTCAAAATTCAACAGAAATGCCATTCCTCCTTGAATATGTCCCCAAGTGTTCTCCCTTTCTTTCCTTCAATGATATTTTCTCTTCCTTTGTGAACTCCTACTGTATCTCAGTTCTTTAATGGAAATATCACTTCCATACTGCAGTACAGATATGTTACTTACTTAGCTACTTGGAAGACAGATTGTGCCTTATTACAGTTTTTTTTTTTA
>NW_006408637.1:3310955-3317469 GCF_000296735.1 Chrysochloris asiatica
ACTGAGCGTGTTGCCTTACTAGTGAATTCTCAGTAAACAATTTTTGTTTTTTTGTTTCTAAAAAGCATAAAAAGATCATTTCTAAGGATATATTTTCAAGACTGACTCTCACATCTTTAAAATTAACATACAATAGAGGGCGGGTTACATATGAATCTTACTTTAGATGTGATAGAAAAGTACAGTCTGATCACTAGTGCACTGAATCACAAGTACATAACTGTTGTTACAGGATATTTATACAATAGGCTCTTGACTTACCAAATTCTTCTTCATAAACTATGCCATTGAAGGTGTAAAGAACAAAGAAGTTTCATCTAGAAATAAGTTTTGATATACTTTTGGGGTGATTTATGTGATTGCAACATTTCCTGTAGCAAAACTACATAGCAGCACCAAGATTTGTCTAACAAACAAGTGATTTCTAAATACCATGATTTAAAATATGCTTATCACTCTAAAAGCACCTTTGCCCAGTGCAATCTGGGCAAACTCAGAGAGTTTTCCTCAGTATCTTGTTGCATTACTTGATAAGTGATTTACCACTCTATTTTACAAATAAGTATAATTAGGAAAGGTATGTGCTAGGGTCATATCCTGTGTCCATGTTTATTCAATCTGTATGCTCAAACAATCTGAGAAGCTGGATTATATGAAGAGGGTGGCATCAGGATTGGAGAAAGGGTCATTAACACAGAGAACACAATCTTGCTTGCTGAAAGCAAAGACGACTTGAAATATTTATTGATAGAGATAAAAGACTACAACCTTAAGTAAATATGGGTTGTAACTCAATTTAGAGACAGCAAAAATGTTCACACCTGGACCAATAAATAAGATGATAGGTGGAGAGAAGATTGAAGTTGGCAAAGACTTCATTTTGATTAGATCCATAATCAGTGTTCATGGAAGCAGCAGTCAAGAAATCAAACATATATTATTGAGCAAATCGACTACAAGAGACCTCTTTAAAGTGTTAAATAGCAAAGATGTCAGTTTGAGGACTACATTGCACCTGACCCAAGCCATGGTACTTTCAACTGACTCAGATGCATGTCTGGGTATGGTGCTGTAGGATAAGCCCTGGACCACAACGTCAGTTTGAACCTCAAGTTTGGCAGTTCAAACTCACCAACTACTTCTTGAAAATCCTATACATGTTTCTCTATGAATCAGAACCGGCTAAATGGCACTTAACAACAATAACGTATGCATGTCTAACAACAGTGAATAAGGAAGATTGCAGATGAATCAATACATTTGAATTATGGTCTTGGCAAATAATATTGAAATTATCAGCATCTTTTGCAGTTAGTTGTAGTATGTAATTTGAGTTCCAGCTATCGGAAATGGGAGAGGTGATAAGTGTCGCTTCCCAAGCATGGCCACTATAATATGCACTTGACCCTCCATGTCCTTTATCCTTCTTTGATACGTTGCTAGGTGTTGTTCAGTCAGTTTTGAATCACTGGCCAGTCTTGTACCATCCTCACACTCTTATGTTTGAGTCCATAGTTCTAGTCAGGGTGTCAATCCAGCCCATTGATGGTCTTCCTCTTTCCCACTGACCCCCTACTCTACCAAGCATGATGTCCTTCTTCAGGGACTGGTCCTATCTGATAACAGGTCCAAAGTACATGAGACTAAAGCTTGCCATTCTCCCTTTTGAGAAGCATTCTGTCTGTACTTTTCTAAGACAGAGTTGTTTGTTCTTCTGGTTGTTGTTGTTGTTAAGTGCCGTCGAGTCAGTTCTGACCCACAGTGACCCTGCAGGGTTTCCGAGGAGCAGCTGGTGAGCTTGAGCCGCCAACCTTGGAGTTCAAAGGGCTTTGCATTCTGGTGCATTAACCCACAGCACCACAGGATTTCTTCTGGTAGCCCACAGTATACTAGATATTCTCCTCCAACACCATAATTCAAATGCATCAATTGTTCTTCAGTCTACCTCATTCACTGTCCAGATTTCACATGCATATGAGGTTACTGAAAATGCTACGATTTGGGTGAGGTACACCTTAGTTCTCAAAATGACATCTTTGCTACTTAACCCTTTGAAGAGGTTTTTGCCCAATGTAATATATATTTTTTGATTTCTTGACTGCTGCTTCCATAGGCATTGACCATGGATCCAAGTAAAATGAAGTCTTTAGAAACTTCCAACTTTTTTCCATTTATCAAGATGCTGTTTACACGTCTAGGTATGAGGATTTTCACTTTCTTTATGTTAAGGTTAAATCCATATAAATGCTATTGTCTTTGTTCTTCATCACTAAGTGTTTCAGGTCATCTTCCCTTTTAGCAAACACGGTCATGTCACTGAAATATTTCAGGTTCTTAATGAGCCTTCCTCCAATTATGGTGTCATGCTCTTCATATAGCCCAACTTCTCAAATTACTTAGCATATAGATTAAATAAGCACAGTGAAAAGATATAAGCCTGATTGAAAAGTACAGAGTACCTGCCATCTTTTTTGTTTGAACGACTGCTTTGTAGCCTATTTAGAGGTTCTGCATGAGCGCAATTAAGCTACGTCCACTGCCATTGAGTCAGTTCTAACTTACAGAGACCTTATAGGACAAGGCAGAACTGCCCTATAAGGTGTGGGTGTATTTCGATCTCTTATAAACTGATGTTTTAAAAGTAGAAATTATACTAATTATCTTGTTTGCGTTCTTTAAATGCACTTTGTATAAGACATCATTTCTCTAAAGACCCAGTGTGACTTCTTAAAGTGCTTCACTTTTTTTAAACTTTTTATTGTGAATTGAGTGAAAGTTTACAGAGACTATCAGTTTTACATTCAACAAATCATATTTTTATTTTCATCTCATTATTTGCCAAAAAATAATACAGAAATTTTCATTTGTAACACAGTGCTTCCTTTGGCCACTTACTAATTTTAGATTTATTATGAAGGAGGTCTGGTAGCGTAGTGGTTACGAATTGGGCTGCTAACCTCAAGGTCAGCAGTTTGAAACTACCAGCTGCTCCGTGGGAGAAAGATGAGGCGTTCTGCTTCCGTAAAGATTAACAGCCTCGGAAACCCTGTGCAGGGTCGCTATGAGTCGGAACCGACTCCATAGCACATAACAACAACAACAACATATTTAAATAACTGTACTTCAGAAGATCATACCAGCAATAAGGCACTCACTATTATCCTTATGACTTCCTTGAGAAAAAATTGTCTACTGAACATCTTGTCTGTACTCAGAAATTTTCTAATGGCGCATGTCTATCATGCAGTAGTTGCTCAGTTAGTGGTTATGACAAAAATAAAATGAAAAGAGGGATAAGAGATCCCATTATCTCATTGTACCTACAACAAAACTAAGAATATATAAAAATGAAAATTCATAAACTATCGCAGAACATTCCAAAACACACCTGACTGCTAAACAATGATCTTGCTATACTCGTTCAGTAAACAGGGAGAGAGAGGAGTGTGCAGGGAATGACAATGAGGCATAACTTCACCCAAAATACAGAGCCTCTTTCAAACAAGTGACTAACCTCCTGCAAAATTTGCTCTCCTTAGTCAAATCCTCTGGCATTTGCCAGAGTTGGTTCCTCATAACTCTTGTTCCCACTACCTGCATTTTCTCCTTATAAACTACTTGCCAATAACTAATTCTGATTCAGAGTAGAACTGTGCACAGTTTTTAAAGGCTGCTCTTTTGAAAGTAGATTACCAGGCTTTTCTTCTGCAGCACCTTGCTGTTGTTAACTGACATCGAGTAATTTCCGACTCATAGTGACCCGGATAGGGTTTCCAAGGTGGGTTTCAACTGCCGACCTTGTGGTTAGCAGTCAGTCCAGTGTTTATCCTACAGTGTTACACCAGGCAACTGTTGTTGTTATTGCTGTTAAGTGCCGTCGACTCAATTCCGACCCACAGCGACCCTGTGTAATGTTTCTGAGGAGCAGATGGTGAGCTTGAACCGCCGACTTTGAAACACAAATGGCTTTGCAATCTGGCGCACTAACCCACAGCGCCACACCAGGACTCTAGTGGACTCAAATCTCCAATATTTTGATTAGTAGCTGAGCGCATTACTCATCTTTAACATCCAGAAACTTTACATCCTCTCCTTAGCTGACAGTATCCAGTTCCACAAGATTTACCAATGACCCTTGATACCTTGTATACCAACCTACATTTTAAGTGTCTGAATTGAATAAAAACCAAATGTTGTAACTATGGTCTACAAGATCCTACTCTAATAAACAAACTGCCTATGTAACAGTTTCACCTCAATATCTGATAAAACCAAACTCACTGCTGTCAACTTAATTCTAACTCATAGTGGCCCTAGAGGATGGACCTGCCCTATAGGGTTTCCAAGGTTGCAGTCTTTATGAAAGCAGACAGCCACATCTTTCTCATGTAGAATGGCTGGTGGTTCAGAACTAACAACTTTTCAGTTAGAAACTAAGTGCTTTAACGGCAGCACCACCAAGAATCCATTCAATGTCTAACAGGCAATCAAAATGTATAACATGTCCAAATCAGAACTTCTGAAACCTATTACCCTACATGTGTTTCCCAAGTATTCCACACATACACTAAAAAATGTATAACATGTCCAAATCAGAACTTCTGAAACCTATTACCCTACATGTGTTTCCCAAGTATTCCACACATACACTAAAAAACGGTTGCTGAATGCCACTGCTGATTCTACTTTTGTTTACTTACCAAATCCAATTCACCAGCAAAGTCTGTATTTTCTTATCCTCTCTGCTGACCCCACCCTTGTCTAAAACACCATCTTCACCACCAGACCAAAGATCATAGTCTCTACTTAAAATATTCTAATGGCAAGGGACTTATTCCAAAAATATATAAGAAACTATACTATAAGAAAAACACAAATAACCCAATTTAAAAATGGGCACAGGACATGAACAGACACTTCACCAAGGAGGAGATCCAGGCAGCCAAAAAACATGAAGAAATGTTCATGATCACTAGCCATAAGAGAGATGCAAATCAAAACAACAATGAGATATCAACTCATACCAGCAATAACAGCAAATATCAAAAAAGTAGAAGATGATAAATGCTGGCGGGAATGTGGAGAGACTGGGACACTCCTTCATTGTTGGTGGGAGTACAAAATGGTCCAACCTCTCTGGAAAGCAGTATGGCGCTTGCGGGAAATAGAAATACCTTATGATCGAACAATCCCTCTACCTGATATTTACCCACAAGAAATACGAGCCATAACATGAGTAGATATATGTACTCCAATGTTCATAGCAGTACTATTGCAAAAAGATGGAGACAGCCAAAGTGCCCATCAACTGAAGAATGGATAAACAAACTGTGGTATATACACACAGTGGAATATTATGCTACCTAGAAGAATAACAAGGAAGCTGCAAGCCATCGCATAACATGGATGAACCTTGAGGACATTATGCTGAGTGAAATTAGTCAGTCACAAAAGGAGAAATACTGCATAGGACCACTACTGTAAAAGACGAAGAAAAAGAACCCATACTAAAGGGCGATGGGGGAATCCTTTGCAGGTTGCTGGGACTGGGGGATGGTGAGGGGATGGAGGGAGAGGGGGAGCACAGGGCAGGGGATAGACACAAGATAGTTTGGGTGCTGGGGAGGGGGTAAAATACAAGAAGGGAGAGGGGAATGGAAGAACAAAGCCTATGGGAGAACAATTAGGCAGGTTTCCATGGAATAAGTGGGACAGAGGTAAAGAATGATGTATGCACAACCTTGGAACAATAGGGCTCTGGGATACAGGGATTGAGACATTGTAGGAATGGGGAAAATGGTGGGGGGGGGAATGTGAAGATGCTTGACTGTCTTTTGAATCTTGATTTCCCTTGTATACCATTATAAAATAGACACTGAAGAGGGAAAGAAATGAATAACCAGAAATATCACCATAGAAAACTTGTAAGTCTGTCTTCTGCCTACAACTGACTGGAATATCTAAAATGGGACTACAACGCACCCAGTGAAGGAGGATTTCTGCAGAGCATCTGCATTACATAAGACCATAAGTGGAATCCTGAACACCATGCAGAATCTTCAGAAGTGGGAAATTTCCACTAGAAAGGATGGGCAGACCAGTCTGGAGCAGCTAGAAGAACAGAAGATATTTCCTTAAAACAAAAGACCTACAGGAAAAAGACAAAACAATACAGGCAGACTGATTACTACAAGAACAAACAAGTTGCTCATCCAGGAGACATTAAGGCAAGTGGTCGGGTCCCCTTAGGGAAAACCCCCTTCTAAGACTAAGGCTCAATGGGAATACAAGCTCTGATTGGTGACCACATTCATCAACGATAAAGTGAAGTGAGGAAAAAACAGCAATGAAGCTACGAGTTAAGCCCTACAACATTCAATAGACTCCTGTGAACCCGGGGGAGACCTGGTTGGCCAGCAGTGTGGCAAAACCTGAGGACTCTTGGACCCAGAGCCACAGAGGACTAGAGTGAAGAGTGAAGCATCCAGCTGATAAGAAGAGTGGCATATGCACA
>NW_006408637.1:3317797-3319380 GCF_000296735.1 Chrysochloris asiatica
TCTCCACCGAGCAGTATCCAATCTGTCTAGGCGGAGCTGATGAAATGAAATGTGGATGGGTCTCTTGTGATACAATAGTGAATAATTGTTATCAGGACTGATTGTGAGGGTTGAAATGTAAAGGTAGACGTTTTGTAGCAAGGAGGGGAGTGATTCTCAGTCTAGGAGTGGAGGTCCCTTGGACCATCAAGGGAGAAGAGAGGAGAGTGGGACCCTACTCAGAGAAGCAGTGACTCCAGAAATTTAGGCAGAGATGATGATGTGTTGAGACAGAGCAGCTGGTGACTTCAGAGCCAGAGAGGGAGAAGGGCTGTTTGCTGACGCACAGGGGGCAGACTTGCAGGGTATATACCCTTTGGTTGGTTGATGATGCATGGAGGGGATTGTAACCAAGGCAATGAAACCATATACATTAGTAAAACTAATGTTCTCCCATGTAAACTATCACATAATTCACAATAAAACATTTTTAAAAAACAAACAAACACTCTAATGGTTTTCCATTATGAGCAAAATAAGATCCAAACTGTACTACTATGGTCTACAAGACCCTATTCTAATAAACCGTGAACCATAAGTCATGATGTCAATTTGGTGAATCAATCTACAATTTTTTAAAAAATGGAGAGTCAAAAAATAAAATCATTGCATATCACATACAGTATGGATAAATACATACTGTTTTATGGAGTTTTTCAGTTTAGAATATATAGGCTACATTGTATGTTTGTTTGTAATATAAAACATAATTCTTATTATGAACTGTGGCAAAAATTAAAACAATGAAACTTTTGCCAGCCCTTCACCTCCATGATCTGGACTCTGCTAACATCTCCAACCTTTCTTCACACCCAGTCATGGTACTGCAGCCATTCTAAATTTCACTGAGCGGGCCTCAACCAGGCAAGCTCATTCCTGTCTCAGGACTTTTACACATAATGTTCCCAGTGCCTGGATTAATTTATTCTATGATTTTAATGTAGCTGGGTTTTTCCTATTATTTATATCTGAAATCAAGTATCACTTCCTAAGGGACATCCTATTTCTTTCCTTTGCCTCCCCCCAGGGCTATCCAAAACCCAGGTGAAGCTGTTTTTCAGCATTATAGCCATCTCATTTCCTTCATTTACTTACTGTTAGCTTGCTTATCTGTGTCTTTATTTTCTGGCTCTCTATTCTGTACTACATATCTCCATGATTTCAGGGAACATGTTTGCTTAGTTTACTACTAGATCTTCATTGTAATGAACTTTATTTGTCACACAAAAACTAAAACCAAATCACTTCTATTAAGTTGATTCTGACTCATAGCTGCCCTATATAGGGTTTCTGAAGCTGTAAATCTTTACGGGAACAAACAACTTTATCCGTTTTCTGTGGAGTGACAGGTGGGCTTGAACAGCCGACCTTTCAGTCAACAGCCTTTTGCTTAGCCTATAGAGCCAGGAGGGCTACTTATTTATAATGGTGTCATGCTATAGGAGCAGCACTGGACTCACAAGGTTAGCAGTTCAAAACCACCAGCGGCTCCTTGGAAACCCTATGTTGTTGTTAAGTGCCGTCGAGTCGGTTCCAACCCATAG
>NW_006408637.1:3320020-3321177 GCF_000296735.1 Chrysochloris asiatica
AAAACTCTGAACCACATAGGTAGGAATATTTTAAAAGTTTGAAGGCTTATAGCTAGTGGAACTTGTAGCAGAAGTAAGAAATCTCATACTTTAGAATCTGCTGGGCTCAGTGGCACAGAGCTGACAACTTGGGCAAGACCAAACAGCAAGCCCAAGTGGGGGAGCAAACACAACCACCGCGGAATAACACTTCAGGAACCTCGGAGCAAAGGTGGACAATACACTTTTGTCAATTTTGCTTTGCTATGATTTTTTTTTGGTATATGTTCACTGGCCCCCCACTGTATGCACACCTCCATTCTGGTGACTAGATGGGGGGAGGGGGAGTGCCAGAGCGAGCGGACATCCCCCACCCCCACCATTGGTGGGTTCTTCTGCCATGCATGCTCACAGATACTCTCAGCATTTAAAGAGACCAGCAGCCCAAGAGCAAGCCCTGGACTGTTTTATAATGGGGAAAAGACCAGAACAAGGGGTGGAGAGGGAGAGAGAGTTTAAAAACAAATCATGCCATAAATTAAATCCTGAAGTACAGCAGAACAACCAACAGTGGCATCTTGAAATTTATCAGGCAGCCGGGAAGGCAAGAAGCTGGAAGAGGACATTAAAATCATACTCATGTTAGGCTACAGCTTTTTTTTTTCTTCTCTCCCTCCTCTCTCTTTTTTGCAATTATACACTACAATAGCCAACCTAGTTTTTGTCGTTGTTGTTGTTTGGTGATTTTTTTCTTGTTTTTTTTTTCCTGTTGCTGTTTTATTGGTTTTTGTTCTCCTTTTTACCTTTGGGAGACGCTTTCTGTCCCTATATTACACAAGAAGAGACAGCAACTGCTGCCATATAGCCAAGCTACAATCACACTCTATAAAACACAAAATCCAGGCAAGAACCAATACCAACTGCCATATACCAGGGAGGCAGACAACACCTATGACAGTTACTCTGAGTTAAGCAATAAGAAGAGTGAAAACGGATGTCCACATCCTGAGCACATCTACCTGGAGGCAATCAGAAAGCATAAAACATACCAAAACAAAAACTCAAGTATCATGGCCACAGATGAACACTAAAAATGTCCAAAAAGCAAAAGCAGATGACCATACTGGCACATGTCCAGAAACAAGACAAAAAGTCTGAGACAAATGACCTAGAGGTAG
>NW_006408637.1:3321892-3324168 GCF_000296735.1 Chrysochloris asiatica
AAATCTGTGTTGGAAGAAATACAGCCAGTATGCTCCTTAGAAGACAGCATGTCCAAGACTTCATCTCTCATACTTTTGACATGTTATTAGGATGGAGCAGTCACTGGAGAAAGACATCATGTTTGGTAGAGTGGATGGTCTATCAAAAAGAGGAAAGATCTCCAACAAGATGGATTAGCACAGTTGCAGCAATAATGGGCTCAAATGTAACAAAACTGTGAGATTGGAGCAGGACCCATCAGTTTCATTCTGTTGTGCAAATGGTCTGTATGAGTCTAAGCAGACTTGATGGCACCTAACAACAATAGTAAGTTTAGTTTGTTCACAAATTTTGCTTTTCTTTCACCAATTACCTGTACTTTTCTTAGTCATAATACAAATGTTTGCTTAGATCCTTATCTGATAAAAACTTATTGAAAGTGTAGCTATCACAATGGATAGAAATATGCATATAAAGGACTTTCTTATGGTGAAATCTGATCAACATTGTGCAGATTTTTATATTTACAACAACGCAACGAGAATAAATATTGATATAGCTAAACATCTGTAACATCATCTTAATGCAAACTAGCCTGGTGACGCAATTGTTAAATGTTTGGCTATTAGTTGAAAGTTTTTAGGTTCTATAAAGGTTGCTGTTGTTCAGTGCTGCCGAGTTCTTTCTGACCCATAACGACCCTGTATAGGTGTCTGAGGAACAGCAAGTGAGCTTGCCTAGAAAACCCTACAGGGCAGCTCCACCCTGTCGCTTGGAGATGCTTTCAGCCAAAACTGATTCAACAGCATGCACCAACAACAAACTTGTTAGCTGACAGCATCCCATCTATCACTGTCTTACAGAGCACTGTCACATCATACATGTCAAGTATCACAGCATACAAAATCCTCTGGTGACATAAACTTGCTCGGATCCTAACAAAAATGTTGGAGGTTCAGTCCACCAAGACAGTCCTTAGAAAAATGGCCTAATGTTCTACTTCTTTAAAAAAATCAGCCACTCTTTCCTCCTGACCTCCAATAAAGCCTTACACGTGGGTGTTTGTGTTCCGGCTCATTCCATCTCACATTTATGGTGCCTAAACCTGGGAGAGACTTGGCCGGGAACCGCGATGATCCCCAGCTCTCAGGTTGATCTGCTTCTCTGGCTGTCCCTTCTGAACTTGCTGACCAAACACCCACCCAGGGGCCCTTATCCATTGCTGTTGCTGACTTTGACAGTCACACACTGGTCAACAATCTCAGGGACCAACCAAGCTCAAACTCACCCGCATCCCAGAGGAATAAATGCATGACTCCTGCCTAGTTAACTGATTTTCCTGCTTCCTCGACCAGGTGGATCAGGACCTCCAGTGGTTCTTTCCAAAGGCTAACACTCCTGACCTATTCAGGTTCTCCAGAGCACTCTTTCTAATTTCTCACCAGACGAAAGCTCTCTGCTGACAGTCTTTCTCCTCTGCTGGCTAGCCCTACCTCCACATAGTCTCTTAGACATGACTCCATGTTAACTTGAGACCTGGCCTTCCTTGTCCCCTTCAGGGCACTATCGTCCTTGCAGTTGGCCTCTTCTCCATCTCATCCCCTGAGTGTCCTCGCCATTCTCGAATACTCTTTGCCTTACTCTTTCTCCTCATAGTGGGACTTACCATCATTCCAGAATGCTCTCCATACTCTGTATCTCAACCTTGATGATCAGATTGTACCTTAGTCAAAATGGCAAAACATGCTCAACCCCTCAGACAGCCACGGATTGCTCCAGTGTCCTCACCTTTATGCACTCTGCTTGCTAGCTGGGACAAACACCTGTCACCAAGACGTTGTGTGGAATCAGAGTATGGTACCTATCCAAACTCTCCAACTGCATGGCTTCCCAATCCACAGCTTGCAAAAGGTGGTGCAACAAGACTGTCTGCTGGACATATCAAATCCAAATAGGGATGTCAGATGGAGGCTGCGGGGGAGGCAGATGCAGCAAGGAAAAAGATCAGTGTAGAAGCCGCAAAGAACCTCACACAACGGCTAGACCCAGGATATAAAGGATTATGAACATAGCTAGATCCCAACAGCATCTGCCAACCCCATCACACCCTAATCACTATAATAGGAACCATATGAAATAAAATGTCCTGCTGAGTTTGTATGCCCTATAGGGACCTGGGGTATTCAGCCGTTCCCGCCGACCCAGTCCCTAAATCATATCCTAATACAACCACCCTACAGTACACAGGACCTCTCCTCACAGAGATTGGCCTCAGTAATTCCACCAGCCTCACCTG
>NW_006408637.1:3324968-3330679 GCF_000296735.1 Chrysochloris asiatica
AGATACATAGTTCCCTCCTCTTTGCCCCCTTCCAGCAGGAAGCAGCTCCAGAAGAAATGACCTCCGCCCCTGCACCCATAACAACAAAAGGCTGGAATGATAGAATTCTTCATCCACATGCATAATAAAATGGCTGCTTGCCACGCTTTCGCTCTCCCTAACGGAATTTCTCTTCCTACCTACCGGAACTTCCCTTCCTACCTACCAGAATTTCCTCTCTCCCTACTGGCACGTCATCCGTAATCAACCTATCACCTACCTCCACTAATCTCAACCCCGCCCTCCTCTTCGGCCAGTATAAAAGTCCTTCCCCCGCCAATACCTCTCTCTCTTTCCTTCAGACCTCCAATAAAGCATTACACGTGGGGGGAGGGAAAAAAAAAAAAAAACCTCAGCCATTGTAAGCCCCACGTAAGCTAGTTCCACTCTAGCACACGTGGGGCCACCATGAGTCAGAGTTAACTTGATGGCAAGTAGTTTTATAGCAATTCTCACATGGTAGAGTCCTGGTGTGGCTCTGCTGTGGCACTGAAGGAGAAGCACTGGACTGCAAGGCTGGTCTGAAGCGCAAGGTGGGTGGTTCAAATCCACCAACCACTACTTCAAATCCCTACACAGGGTTGCTAGGTATCGGAACTGATTAGATGGCGCTTAGTAACAATAGTCACTAAAGTTTCCTCACTTAGTTTTTTCAGACTTATTCCCTCAATTCCATTAGAATACTTTAAATTTCATAAGAAATTTTTTATAAGTTAGTTAGGAGATCTGCAAATTACTCATGAAAGTTAATACTTTTGAAAAATTAGAACATTTCATATGGGAGTAATATCAAAATAGATGACCTAAAACTAAAATTATTTTCCTGAGACTCTGCAGTTACTGAATTTGTCTCCTGAGGATGCTAATAGTTGTTCAGCTCTTTCTGAAAATAATAAGAAAGAAATGCAGTCTGGTTTTTTTTTGTTGTTGTTGTTTTTTTTTCCCCTGGTAGCTCTTTGTTTCCCTATACAAACTTGTAAAAACTAAGGCAACATTTCACAAAGTGTGTTCCTTAGAACACTGATGCTATTAAGATACACTAGAAAAAGACATCTTTGGGGAAGTAACTTCAGGAAATATTACAGATTGTTGCTCCAGTTTGGAGGTTCACCACGACGAACACTAGCATGTTAAAGACAATAGTGTTGTTATTGTTAAGTATCATCACGTTGGTTCTGATCCATAGAGGCCCTATATAGGAGCAGCTGGTGAACTTGAACCGCTGACCTTATGGTTCAAACAGACTTTGCAGGTCAGCGCATTAACCCACAGTACCTTTCTAGGACTCCAAAGACACTACAGTACTGCAATAAACAGTTTGGTTTCATTTTGTTAGACCCTTTATGTTCCCACTATATCTGAACACAGGACAGGTTCTCCCCAGCAACCCCCACCCAATTCTATCAGCACCATTACATGCAACAACAGATTGGAAATCCTATACATTGCCATCGATTGAATCAATGCTTTCAGAGATATTAATGTTGTGTTACCATAAGCATTTATTTAGATTTTATTTAGTAATTAAAAGTAGCAAGTATTTTTTATGTTTGTTGTTGCATTTGGTTGCAATAAATAAGTAAAAAGAAAGCAGTGCTTCAACTTTAGTTCTTTACTTGTATAAGACTACTCTGGTTTCTACCACCTGCCTGTCAGTTACTGGTACTGTAGTGGTTTGTGTTACTGGGATGCTAGAAGTTGTGCCACCTGTATTTCCCATACCAGCAGGATTACCCATGGTTTTAGTGGAGTGCCCTGACTAAGACAGACTAGGAAGAAAGGCCTGGTGGTTTATTTCTGAAAATTAGTCAGTAAAAACCCTTTGGATCACAAAAGAATAAAGTCCAATTTAGTGCTGGAAGATGAACCCCATAGTCTGAAAGACACAAAGTGGCCACAAAACAGACTAAGAGTATAGATGACAAAGAACTGGGATATATTTCCTTCTGTTGTACGTGAGGTCATTGTGATTCAGAGTCAACTCAACAGCAACTAACAAGAGTGTGAATTCCCTCAATTTTTATAATAGGAGCAGTGCTACATACACAAAAGAAGGAAAAAGAAAAAACAGACATTTTATGCCATGGAAGTATTAAACCGTAATGCTGTATGTAACCTCAGCAGAAATCCTATGACTGGGTTGATGGTGGAAAACAAAGTGTGGGTTCACTTACGACACACAAACAACACTCAATAATCTATTCTGAAACAGGCCAATAAGACTCTTCTTTTTGGTTTGGATTAGAGCCCTACCAACTACCAACATACCAGAGGTATGCTTCCACAGAGATTCAAAGCAGAATTATAGCTTCTCAGCATATGAAACCCAGGAGGCAGGTGATTAGTCAATAAACTCCAAAGCAGTTCTTTTAAATACTGGGCCTGTTTTCATCAAAGATTCTGGATTGACTTATTTTACAGTGGTTTAAAATATTCTGCTTTTATCTACGTTTCTTTTAGTTCAATCCCATCCGCTATCTCCAGAAGCTACTTTGAAGTAACTAATTGGTAGAGAATTGATAGGATTGAAGAAAGCAGTCTGCAATATCTTTCTCCTCTAGTGTGGCTGGTGGGTTTGAACTGCCAACTTTTCAGTTAACCTTCAAGCACTTAATCACAATGACACCAAGCACACTCACAAATATTCAAACCTGTTGTCAAGTCAATTCTAACACATAGAGACTCTACAGGACAGAGAACTGCCCCATATTATTTCCAAGGTTATCATTTGTACAGTAGCTCTGGTAGCATAGTGGTTATGAATTGGGCTGCTAATCTCAGGGTCAGCAGTTGGAAACTACCAGCTGCTCCATGGGAGAAAGATGAAGCTTTCTGCTCCTGTAAAGATTTATAGCCTCGGAAACCCTGTACAGGGTCACTATGAGTCTGAACCTACTCCACAGCACACAGCAACAACAAAAATTTTTTACAGAAGCAGACTGCCACATCATTAATAAAGCAGATGTGTTTGATCTGCCAACCATTTGGTTAATGGTCAAGTGCTTAATCACTGAGCCACAAAGCCTCTTTAAAGTATTGATCAATAAGAGAAAAATACTGGAAAGACAGAAAGCACATTAGGAGTAGCTACCTTATTACATTAAAATATATATATTGGTCAAATCACATTCTTCAGGAACATGGTGATGGTATAATAATCACTGGACTGCAAACCACAAGGTTAGCTGTTGAAATCCACCCATCAGTCTTCAGAAAAAAAGATATGCTGTCTGTTCCTACAAAGATTTACAGCCTCAGAAACCCTATACAGAGTAGCTATGAGTCAGAACTGATTCAATGGCAATTAACACAACAACATAATATTCTTCAAACTATCAGAGGTACATGAGGTTTTTTTTTAAGCTAGTAGTGTATTTTTGTATTGTTAATGAACTAATGGCTATGATTCCCTGATATGCCATTTCCTCAGAGATGCAATACTGATCTATACCTAATGTAAAAAGCATTACCACCTATTGATGGATGTTTTGAAACACTGCCAGATAACCCAGGGATACTCCAATACTCAGAGCAATTTAAGCCCATAAAGAGTAACAGATAAAAACGGACTAACACAAATTATATGGAATCATTTATATCTTTGTAAATCTTTACCAGTCATTCAATTTTTCATATATGGATTTTTGCACTACTGAAATGATAAACTATTCATGAGATCGTGGCTGAAAAGGATATTGAAGAAGATAAGAAAATGCAGGAGAAATATAGTTTAGTTTATTACTAACATTTTTCTGAGACATTCAAAAAATGTGCTAAGCAAAATACTTTTGATAGAAACAGGGTATTGGAAAATTCCACTGAAACAAGATGAACAACAGAAGAAAAAATATTAAAGCAAGGTCTGTTTGAAATACAAGGTCGGCAAATTCAAATCCACCAGCCACTAATCAAAATAAAAAACCCTGTACTGGGTCTCTTTGAGTGAGAACCTACTCAATGGCCCTTAACAACAACAACAAATATTAGGATGAACAAACTTTTAAGTATCATGAATGTCTGATTTCCTACTGGGCATGTCACATATGCACATATGGTGATTTAAGTATCATGAATGTCTGATTTCCTACTGGGCATGTCACATATGCACATATGGTGATTTAAGTCTTACATGTTCTCATAGGTATGCTGATGCTCATTTTCCTGGTAAGAAAACTGAATTTCAGCTACAATAGGTACTTTGATCAAAGACACACACTAATAAAGCAGATTTCAAAGTGGATCAGATGCCAAAGTCTCTCCTTACAATTATAACAGAACCATTTAGATTATTTCATTATCTGCAAAAAGATTTTCTTTTTGCTCCCTAAGCCCAGATGGAGAAGAGCAGGTGAGACAAAGCTGGGAGAGGAGAGGAGAAGCAATGGAAGGTCTAAAAGTGAGCAGGGAAAGAAGGGTGAACAGGGGCAGCTGAGCTGTCATTTTTGTGATAGATAAATTAACCAGTTGGTAGATGATCGTTTGCAATTCTGTTCCAGACGATAAAGAGATCCAAATAAACCTTTTGAATTCTCTACAGTTTGACAGCAACACCAAAGGCTCCAGCTAGACGTCATTATTGTTGGTAAAATAAAATCAATTCATTTATGATTTTTCACTTTTATAAGCAGGGAAATTAGATATTTTGTCTTGGTAGTCCAACCATTATCTTTTGGCTTCATTGCATAGCCACGTTTAAGTTCACCTTACAAAATGCTTCACCAAAGTTCACAGTTTTTACCCAGATGGGGGTGCCATAGAAAAATTGCCTTTCAAGGTCTTGATGCAGGATAAATCAGACCTGCAAATGAGGAGACCATACTGTGAGCAGAACTTCCTACGGGGAAGTGGGTATAGGAGCAAATTCAGAGGAAGAGTTTCTGAGGAGCAACTGGTGGATTTGAACCACTGACATTGTGGTTAGAAGTCCAGTGCTTATCCTACAGCACCACATCAGGACTCCAGTATATGGTAACCACTAAGAAATCACTAAGAAAAATCATTCAGAAGAAAGAAAAAAAAAAAAAAAACAGAAAAAGAACAAACCAGCCACAAACCAGCCAAATACAAAAAAAACCCTGAAAATTCTTAAGAAAAAAAAAATATGAAATGCTAAAAATAAACTTATCAAAATGAGTGAGATAGACATTACACTTTCAGGAGTAATTAGAAATATAAATGGGGGGCAGGAATTCATTGTGGGTTACTGGTGGGAGAGGATGGGGTGAAATGGGGGAGGTGGAAGGAGGGTAGGGGCCGACATATCATAATTCAGGTGTTGGTGAGGGCAATACACAAGAAGGGGGAAGGAGTGGAAGAATAAGGTAGATAGGAGGCCACTGAGACATGGGATAACTTGCATGGGATAACTGAGACAGAGGTAAACAGTGATGCATGCTTAACCTTGGAACAACAGGGTTCTGTGACACAGGAATTGAGGCATAGTCTGAAGATGGTAAAAAATATCAAGATGCTTGACTTTCTTATGAATATTGGTTCCCCTTGTTTACTACTGTAAAACAGACACTTGAGTGGGTTAGGAAAAAAAAGTCAAGAAACATGATTACAGAAAGCGTGTAAGATCATCTTCAGCCTATAACTGATTAGAATACCTAAAAGGGGTTCTTGAACTTGCCCAGTGAAATGGGCTTCTTGCGGAGCCTTTGAAGTATATC
>NW_006408637.1:3333919-3334446 GCF_000296735.1 Chrysochloris asiatica
TAACCACTACGCTATCAGAGCTCCTTATACTAGAAGATGAAAATATCAATAGCAGCAGAACATTGTCAGCTATAGTGGCAGAAGATAAGTCTCTAAGTATGGAAGGCACTCAAAATACAACTGGGGAAGTGCTGCCTAATCAAAATAGAGATGACAAAAATGACGTAAAGATAATAAAGCTTTTGGAACTTTCATTTTCTGATGGGCAGAACTCAAAATGAGGAGAAACAGCTGCAATCATCCATCAATAATCAGAACATGGAATGTATGATGTGATTCACAGATAAAATGTAATCTTGATACAAATGCTAACAATATTCTTTACTGAAATAGAAAAACTAAATACCAACTTCATGAGGAAAAGAAAAAAAACCCCGAATAGGAAAAAAGTACTATTGAAGAAAAGAACAAAACAGGAGGCCTCCTACTCCCTGATATCAAAAAATACTATACAGTCACTGTAATACAGTCTGATATTGGTCTAAGAACAGATACAAAGACCAGTGGATTAGAATTGAGAACTCAGA
>NW_006408637.1:3334968-3343604 GCF_000296735.1 Chrysochloris asiatica
AGTGGAGATTCTACTTTCCTGCATGCCCTCTGGATCTAGGCTCCCTCTTGAAAACTTGTAAGCCAGTCACTTCTTGCCTTTGTAGCACCCTCCCCCCACCCCATTTTGGGTAGCCAATATCCAAGTTGTCCATCCTGTCTACTCCATGTAAGGAGGGGGTGGGAATGATCTTCGTTGTAGAAATTTGTTTAAAAAGTTTTCAATTCCATTATTATCCTTAATTTCAAGCCATAAATGAATCGCTGTCTTCACCTGAGGTGAATCTTCGTCCTCCAAGTGCTGCTTTCAGGTGACCAAATAAATGAAAGTCTGATGGAGCAAGATCATGACTATAGAAAGGATGTTTTAACACCTTAAAATGATGTATTTGCAGAGTGTCATCAGTGTGGGCAGAGGTGTGTGGATGAGTATTGCCATGCAAGACACAATGCCCTTGGATAGCAAGCAGTCCTCTGCATTGAATCATGCATTTAGACTTCAACTCCTCAGTTAGTGTCTCACTGCAACAAATACTATTGATTGTTGAGCCTTTTTCTTGATAGTGTCCCAATATTGGCCCTTGAGAATTTCAGAAAACTCTAAGCATGAATTTTCCAGCAGATGGTTGACTTTTGAATTTTCTCTTGGTCGGCGATGGAGGATGTCTCCATTCTACCTTCTGCCATTTACTCTCAGGTTCTTACCGTGCCATCACCAGTAACTTTCTTTTTAAAGAAACTTTTACCTTCCTTTGAGTATCAGTTCCAAATTTTGTTTGCAGATGTACATCTGTCTATGCTCTTCCGTGAGTTGTTTCAGTCTTCATCTTACATAAACTTTTTGAAACCCAAGTGTGTCATGGATTATTTCATAGGCAGAGCAATGCCTGATTGTTAAATAATTTGTCACAGAGTCCACCATCAACCATCTATTTGACAGAATCATTTCACGTGCATGCTCAATGTCATCAGAGGTGGACGTGGATGGGCTTTTTAATATAAATCAAGTGCAGATCATTTTTTACTTGCCCTCATATACACACTTCTTCCCATACATGAAGAGGAATGTTTTGAAAATACTCTTTGTATTATCAGATTGAGACTACTTCTAATGTAATATGGTAATGAAGGGAAAATGTGCAGTGTCTTCTATTGAACAGGAATTCTAGGGAGCTTTCAATTGTTTTAAAAATTGTGTGAATGAGTAGAAGTATATCCATTATCTCCCATTAATAAACAGATAACAACAACACAAGACTAAATAGGCAACCAACAGACTAGGCAAATGTCTTTGGAAATGGCTTAGCCAATAAAATCTATAGAAAACTGTAACAACTCAAAAACAAAGTGATAAACAATCCAGTAACAAAATGGGCAAACAACATGAACAGAGCCTTCCAAAAAGAAGATACCCAAGCAGCCAACAAACATGAAAATATGTTCATGATCATTAGCTGTCTGTTGTAAAGTACCAACACGTGGGTTCTGACTCACAATGACCCTATACAGGGTTCCCAAGGAGTAGCTGGTGGGTTTGAACTGCTGATCTTGTGATTTGCAGTGCAGTGCTCATCCTACAGCACCACATTTTAGTGAGAAGCAAACCAAAACAACAATGATCTTACCTCAGCTAAAATGGCAATGAGGGCAAAACTAAACAGTAACAACAAATGTTGGTGAAGATGTGGAAAGAGTAGAAGCCCTATGCATTGTTAGTGGAACCATAATATTGTACAATCATTGTGAAAACCATACGGCACTTTCTCAAAATACAAGAAATAGAATTACCCTATGGTCCAGCAATCCCACTCCTAGGTATATTATATACTTTGGTGGTAGTCGTGTCGTAGTTGTGTGACATGGCGTTGGTTCCAACTCATAACGACCCTGCATAGAGTTTCTGAAAAGAATGGCACAAACAGACATTTGCACAACTAAGTTCATTGCTTAGATCTGTGTTGAAGAAGTGCAGCCAGAGTGCTCCTTGGAGGCCAGGATGGCCAGACTTCCTCTCTCATACTTTGGACATATTGTTAGGAGGGACCAGTCACTGGAGAAGGATACCATGCTTGGTAAGGTGGAGAGTCAGAGAAAAAGAGGAAGATCCCCAGTCACACACATTGGCAAAGTGGCAGCATTGATGGGCTCAAGTGTAGCAACAACTGTGAAGTTGGCCCAGGACCAGGCAGTGTTTCATCCTGTTGTGCATAGGGTCACTATGAGTCTGTACTGACTCGATAGCACCTAACAACAACAACAGAGTTCACTGCTGATTTATTCACAATAGCATGTAAATGTAAATAATATAAGTGTCTATTAGTCCTAAATGTCCATGTATAAATTGTGATACATGCTTACAGTGAAATACTCAACAAAGGTAAATCCAAAAGTATTGCTATAAAATCATAGAAACCTTTATTGAACAACAACCAAAAAAAATGTGAAGCTATTGTTTGTCTAGATAGTTTTCCCATCTCATCTGGGATTCTGGTGTGAGGCTGTAAGATAAGCACTGGACTGTGAACTGTAAAGTATATTAGGCCTATAAGGTAGATGGAAATAAGGTTTCTTAACAAATTCCCCTGCCACCCTCCAAGAATGGACAAGTGAATTTTCATGACAGAAAAAAAGTAAGTCTATATGATCCATGACCTCATCTAATCTGAAAACAGAAAAACTAGCTGCTGCCTGGCTTCCACCCCTGACTGTTCTGATTTGGGACATGATAGATGGTCTCAGATACAACGGGGGGGAAAATATACAGCAAAAGTAAAATTCTGTCAAAAATTCCAGGCAAGATAAATTGGAACAGTAGAAAACAGAGGTGTCCCTGAGACTATGACATTGAAACACACTTTAATTCTAGAATCAAGCCTATCCCCTCAGATCGTCTTTTGGCAAAAGAGCAGAATGGTACTAATACTATTATGACTGGTGTTCTACTTCAAAACGAACAACTATTTGAAAGGGAAGCTGAAAAGATGAGGGTACAGGGAACTTAGAGTACTAGAAATGGAACAAACAGACATAATTAAGATAATATTGACACGTTATGATAAATGTCACTGAACAATTTGTGCAGAATTGTCAAGTGGGAGCCTATGTGTTATGTAAACTGTCACCAAAAACACAATAAAATTTTATTTTAAAAATAGTAATCAAAGGTTAAATCAAGAAATCTCGGATGAATATCCAAGTCTAAGTCCTGCCCTTCATTCACTCTGTGTGTATGAAAGCTCATCATTAATCTTGGGAGACCACACAACCTATCCACTAAGAAAACAAAATGAAAGGAGGAAAAGACAGAAAGAAGGTGGAGAGAAAAAGGAAAGAAGAGACTCACTTTAAAATAGAAAAGCTATGTGATAGTTATTCTTAATTAGTATTTTTCTTTGACTTACTAAAGTATTTATTATTTCAAATTTCATAGAGCAAAATTTGAAAGTATTAATTTAAGAAATGGATGGTGTTGTTGTTTTGTTAAGCACTGTCAAGTTGGTTCGGACTCATAGTGACATTGTATAGGGCGTCCGAGAAGTGACTGCTGGGTTTGAACTGCCAACCTTGAGGTTAGCAGTTCAGGGCTTATCATACAGCAGCACAACAGGACTCAAAGGAATGGAAAGAACTAGAAAATAATACTTAAGATTTTCTATTACAGAGCCCCAATCTAGTATGCTGATAAATTCATTTACAAAAGTTATCTGATAAATACACAGCACAGGTGATGAATTAAGCTAGATAGAGATTAAAAAAGCTTTCATTCAGATATCTTAAGTGCTACAAATCCCTGGAAGGCCCTGAAATGACAAATGCAGGGGACCCTTCTGTCTCAGTGCCCTGGTGACCTTGCATATCTCCCTCCAAACAGGCAACACTGCTGTTCTGAGGTGTATTCAAGTTGGGTCCAACTCATAGCAGCAACCCTAAGTACATCAGAACGAAACAGTACCTGGTTCTGAGCCATCCTCACAATTGTTTCTATGTTTGAGCCCATTGTTGTAGCCACTGGGTCAATCCATCTCACTGACAGTCTTCCACTTTTTAAGTGACCCTCTATGTTAACTCTGGTAGCGTAGTGGTTACGAATCAGGCTGCGAACCGCAAGGTCAGCAGTTCGAAACAATCAGCTGTTCCGCGGGAGAAAGATGAGACTTTCTGCTCCCGAAAAGATTTACAGCCTTGGAAACCCTGTACAGGGTCGCTATGAGTCAGAACCGACTCCACGGCATGTAACCAACCAACCAACCTATGTTAGCAAACATGATGTCCTTTCTCTAGAAACTGTTCCCTCTTGATAACATGTCCAAAGTATATGAGAAAAAGTCTCACCATTATCACTTCTAAGGAGAATTCTGGGTGTACTGCTTCCAAGATAGATTTGTTCACTCATCTGGCAGTCTGTGGCACATTTAATGTTCTTTGCCAACACCAAAATCCAAGGCATCAATTCTTCTTTAATCTTTTCCCAGTTTTCACATGCATTTGATTTAAAATACATTGACTTGGGCCAAGGGTACCTTAGTCCTTAAAGTACCACCTTTGCTCCTTACATTTTAAGGAGGTTTTTTTGTGACAGATTTGACCAATGCAATACGTTGTTTTGTTTCCTGACTGTTAAGTCCATGGGTATGTATGGTGGACCCAAGCAAAATGAAATATTTGACAATTTCAATTGTTTAATTATCATGACGTTGCTTACTGGTCCATTTATGAGAATTTGTCTTCATGTTGAGGATAATCCATAATGACGGCTGCATGCAGTCTTGGATCTCCATCAGTAAGTATTTCAAATCTTCTTTGATTTCAGCAGTAAGATTGTGTCATCTGAAAATCACGGATGGCTAATGAGTCTTCCTCTAACACTGTCTCTGTGTTCTTCTCCATACAGTCCAGTCTGTTGAATTATTTGTTCATCATATATAATTAATATATATGCTGAAGAGATACAACTCCGACACATGCCTTTCCTGATGTACGACTGCCTACTGGTCTATGTACAGATTCTTCATGAACACAATTAAGTGTTCTGGAATTCATATCCTTCACAGTTGCTCAACATTTGTCATGATTCACACAGCTGCATTTCTTTGCATAGTCAAAGACACAGGTAAATATGTTTTTGGTATTCTCTCTTTTCAGCCAAAATTGAGCCAATATCTGAAATGATGTTTCTCATTACACATGTTCTTCTGAATCCTGCTTGAATTTCTGGTAGTTTCCTGTCCACTGTTGCAATCATATTTGAATTATCTTCAGCAAAATTTTACCTGAGCGTGTTATTAATGATATTGTTCAATGTTATTTGCATTCCAATGGGTTACCTTTCTTTGGAATGGGCATGAATATGCATCTCTTCCAGTCCATTAGCCAGGCAGCTGTCTCACAAATTTCTTGGCATAGACAAGAGCACATTCAGTGCTGCATCTGTTTGCTGTAACATTTCGATTGGTATTCCAACAATCCCTGGAGTTTTTTTTCACCAATGTCCTAAGTGCAGCATCTTCCTACAATACTTCCTAAAATAAAAGGGTCTTGATCAGATGCAACCTCTTGAAATGGTTGAACTGCTAACCAATTACTTTTGGTATAGTGACTGCATTCCTGCCATTTTCTTTTCATGCTTTCTGTGTCATTCAATATTTTTTTCTATAGAATATTTCAATATTGCAAGCGAAGACATGTAATTTTTCTTCAGTTCTTCAATTCATTCATTGAGAAATGATGAGCCATATAGCAAGATTCAAAAGCAATCTGATGGATGTGATACTCCCTGGATCATGGCAAGATGGGATGTCTTGTAAAAGCTATCCTATGGCCACATCTCATGCACTTTCTTATCTTGGGGGAGGCTACCCATCTTGAGAATGCTTTCCTATTCATCCAACACCCTGGCTCTATGAAGCAGGGAATTTTCCAAAACCTCCACCTTGCTCTTTTGGGGGGCAGCAACAGTTTACAAAGGCACTTAGCTGGAGTGTTGAACTGACTTCTCACTACAGAATGACCTTTAAGCCGTGTTGTCTGTCACCTGACAACTTGATATTATGTTTTCCTGTGGTAAGCCAAATCCATGCTGGTCTTGCTTTCAATTTTTTTAAGTGTAAATATTCAGAATAATTCTGGACATATTATTATCTCAATGTCAGTTCAAACCAGCTAGAGTCAATACTGCTCTGCTCTTTTGGGACTCTTTGGAACAGATATTCAAAAAAGACAACAAACTTCCTCAAAAAGTTAAACATAGAATTATCACAGGGTTTGCGTTTCTACTCCTCAGTGTATACCTAAAGAATAAAAAAACCAGAAACACAAATTTTATAACAATGTACATTACATACCAATATTCAGAAAGTAGTGTAAATATCCATCAACAGAAAACAAAATGTGGGCAATGGAATATTCTTCAGCCATAATGAAAAATGAAGCTCTGATACATGCTATAACACATACAAATATTATGTTAAAAACAGTAAGTCACACACTTATCAAAGAACAAATACTGTTTGATCTCATTGATATGAAGTATCCAGAATAGGCAAATACACAGAGTTTAAATTTTTATTAGTGGTACCAGGGTCAAGAGGGAAGAGGAAAGGGGCAGTTATTGTTTAAGACGCACTGAGTTTCTATTATGAGTGATGAAAAAATTTGACAACAAATAGTGGTGATGGTTTTACAACCTGATGAACTTAATGTCAGTAAATTGGACATGTCAAATATGGAAAAGGTAATGATTTAGTTACATATATATAATTTACCACAATAATTAGAAAAATAGTAACAAGCATTTATTTAGGATTTTCTGTGTGTGAACACAAATAAGGTTGGAAGCAAACTGAAAATGTTTTATTCATCATATAATATTTCTATATAATGACAGGTCTAATATGTTGTCACCATCTATCCAGTTAATGGTGACTCGTGTGACTCTAAGAGTACAGAGTAGAATTGCTTGATAGGATTTCCAAGGTTGTGACCTTTCAAAAACAAATCATTAAGGCTACCTTCCAAGGCACCTCTTGGGGAATTCAAACTACCAATCTTTCAGCTATCAGTGGAGACATAAATGGTTTCTATTACAAAGGGCCATACAAATAATAGGTAAAATGCTTCAGATAGAGCTACACCCATGTTCTCAAAGACTCTTACCAGAACTGAATTTCACTCCACAGTAAGACTCTGCTCTCTAACTTGATGGTTTAACTTTCAGGTTGGTTTTACCCTCAGGTTTATATCTGCCAGCTAAATGGTCCCTGCAGAAAGAGATTCTTTTCCCAACAACTAACAAAAGTAGCAGTCATGAAAATTTTATTTGCAAGCCTGAGTCACATCCCCTCTGTTGCTTTTATACAGTGCTTGGGATGATCCCTATATCACATGGACTAAGGGTATAAAGTAAGATGCTTCACCAAGGAAATTCAAGGATAAAGTGCCTATAAGGTGCCGATTTAATTGGCAAAAAAATGATAGCTACGGATGGGAACTGGCATAATATAATACTGGCCTTGAAGTGTTGGCTGCATCATCATTTTCAAAACCCTTTTTAGTTTGTTCTGAAACAAACCAAAGTGCTCGGCACTAAGGGGTCGTTTTGAGTAGAGCTAATCTGTGGTGCTGTAGGATAAGCACTGGACTCCTAACCACAAGGTCAGCAGCTCAAAACCCAGTGGCTCCTCAGAAACTCTATACAAAGTTGCTATGACTCAGAACCCATCCAATGGTACTTAACAACAATAATTTTGAATTATTTCCTGATCTCCTATTGCATTTGTCCCCAACAATCATTAGAATCCTTATCTAGCTAAAAGGCCATCTGACCGGAAAGGTTAAGAGAAAGACTCAGTAACCTCTACAAGAAGGATAAAATGCTTATTTTTAGCTTTCCATTATTTGAGCATAAATGTGTTCTGCCTGGAATAACTTCAATAAGATCTGTATACCTGAAGGCTGCCTAAAAGAAGAGGGTAAAAAGTCATATACTAAAGAAAACCTTTCATCTAAAACAGGAAAATTCTTTAATTTTTAACAAAACTGCTACCTCTATTTTAAATTCCATTTCTACAATTTCTAAGGCATAGGCTAAGATAAAGAGAAATAGGTCAGATAATAAAAAGCTTTGACAACCAAAAGATTTTATACTTGGAAATCATTAAAGTAAAGGAAATTGTCAGCAATCTTGGATCTTCCATATACAGGCCCTTGAAAAAATCTAAAATATAATTTGTCCTAAGAGAGTCCTAAAGAATCCTGGTGTGGCACTGTAGGATCAACACTGGACTGTGAACCAAAAGGTCGACAGTTCAAACCCACCAGCTGCTCCTCAGAAACCTTACATAGGGTCATTATGAGTGGGAACCAACTCCACAAAACTTAACAACAAAGGGAGTCCTGGTGTGGTACTGTACGATAAGCACTGGACAGCTAGCCGCAAGTTTGGTAGTTCAAACTAACCACCTGCTCCTTGAAAAATATATACAATTTCACTGTGAGTCAGAACTGACTTGATGGGACTTAACAACAACAACACAAGGCAGAAATGCCATTTGTAAACAACAGAAACATGAACAATAACATAAGAACTTTAAGAGGAAGTGAGTTTATGTTAATGGGAGAGAAGCAATTCCGAAAAAGAAGATGGGAATGGTTGCATAACTC
>NW_006408637.1:3344939-3345552 GCF_000296735.1 Chrysochloris asiatica
CTTCCAATCAGTTGGCCAGATAGTTGTCTTCCAAATTTCTTGGCAGAGATGAGTGAGTGCCTCCTGTGCTGCCTCACTTTCTTTAAAGATTTCCATTTTTATTCCATCAATTTCTGGTGCTTGTTCTTTGACAATTCCTTCAATTCACCTTAGACTTCCCTCTTCAGTGTCTTTGGCTCTTCCTTCAATTCAACTTGGACTTCCTTCTTCAGTATCATTGGCTCTTGATCATATATGACCTCTTGAAACGGTTGAACATCAACCATTTCATTTAGGTACAGTGACTCTGTGTATTCCTTCCATCTTCTCTTGATGCTTTCTGCATCTTTCAATAATTTGTGCAGAGATTTTTTTCAGTAACGAAAGTTGAGGCTTGAATTTATTATTCAGTTTCCCCAGCTTGAGAAATACTGAGTATGTTCTTCATTTTCGGTTTTCTGAATTATACATCAAGAATGGTTGCATTGTGTGTATTTGTTGTGTATATTCTCAACATTTAAAAAAAATTAAAGCACACAGCATATAAGCACAAATCCACATCTCATGAAGTATGGACCAGGAAATTTTTTCTTCTAAAAACTTTATGATAACACCAGCTATAGGTTAAGAATTG
>NW_006408637.1:3367846-3373644 GCF_000296735.1 Chrysochloris asiatica
TGAGTAACCTTAGCTGGGAGTGTAATCTGGATATATTGGGTCTTATTTCCCTTAAGCGATCTTCCTTTCTCTAAAGCATTTAGTCTGTTTTGTGAACCTTTATCTATTTACTCTTGGATCATATGAGCGAGACTAATATCCCTAGACATTTGATTTACATGGTGGGCAGGGCTGGATATTATTTTAATTATTTTTTTTTATTATTATAGGGGAAAATGATAAAACAAAACAGGCACTATAACAAGAATTTGTACATTTATAATTCAGCGTACAAATTCTAGAAATACTGAAGTATTTATAACTCTGTAGGAGTACTGTAAGATAAGAACTAGATTGCTAACCATAGGGTCAGCAATTCAAACTCACCAGCCACTCCTTGGAAATCCTATACCTGTCACTATGAGTGACTCAACAGCACTTAATAAACAATTATTCAATGGACACACGAGCATTACATTCTTCATATTGCTCAACCATTATCCTTATCATTTTCCAAATCATTATACCATGAACATAAGCTTAATGTACCCTATACAAAAACTCCCTTTCCCCCTCACCCCTCATTCCTGGTAAACATTAAAAAAAACTTTACTTTATATTCACGAACATGTTGACTGATTTATTTCAATGAGCTCAAAGTTTTCAAGGTTTATCCGTGCTGTATCATGTATCGGGACTCAATTACTCTCTATGGCTGTGTAATGCTCTATTACATTGAATATACCACATTTTGTTTATCTATTCATCTGTTAATGAACATTTCAGTTGCTTCCACCTTTTAAAGGCAATGGACAAGTTTCTGATTGTGTTTCTGCCTAATTTCTTCTGCTTATATGAGGGGAATTCAAAACTTTTTTTTTCTGAAGTAAAAGAGAAAATGAAAAATATAAACTTTATTTTTCAACTTAAGTTCTATTGAGATCAGTATACTTTTGTAAGCATGGTGATGCCAGTCAGTTAGTCCATCCCTAAAGAACAGTAGTTACTCAAAATTTAATCATGTCAGTGCAATATATTTTACATTCACAGCTGAAGAAAATGGGTCTTTTATAAAAATTTTAATACCAGGAAACAAAAAGGAGTCAGAAGGAGCCAAATCAGGACTGTAGAGTGTGTTTCATAACAATTTCCCATGAAAACTCTAAATAATTGCTGTGTTTTGATAAGAGGAATGTGCAGGATCATTGTCTTAGTGGAGAAGGGCTCTGTGGAAGCTTTCTTAAGCATTTTTCTGGCAAGCTGTAGTTAACTTTCTCAAAACGCTCTCATAATAAGTAGAAGTTATCTTTCTTTGGCCTTCCAGAAAGTCAGTAAGCAAAATGCCTTGAGCATTCCAAAAAAATGGTGCCATGACTTCTTCTCTTGGACAAGTCCCCTTTTGTTTTGATTGAACCACTTCTACCTTCGTCATAGTCATTATTTTGGTCACCATTATGATTGTCTTCAGGATTGTATTTGCAAAGCTACATTGCATCGCCTGGTACAATTCTTCTAGGAAATGCTTCCAGATCTGGATCCCATATATTTAAAATTTTTACTGAAAGCCCTGTTTTAGTCTACAGCTGATCTAGGCACAACAGTCTTAGTACTTATTAAGCAGAAAAATTGCTCAACTTTAATTTTCAGTCATTATTGTGTAAGTTGAACTAACTGAGATAGCTGCTGTGGTGTTGTGAATTATCTAACGTCTCTTCTAGCCATAGTCTGCACCTCCCACCAAACAACATTTCTGCCCCTCTGGATCTGGGTAAGGGAAGGTGGGACAAGAGAAGGTGAGAGAAGACACTAATATGGTGACATGATTCAGCTGCGGATGTTAGCAGAGTTCATTGTAATTGTAAAAACTTGAAACTTTAGCATGGGTTTAAAATGAGCCATCTCAGAAGCAGGAGTGGTGATCACACTATCATCAAAGAAAAAACAAAAACAAAAAACCAGGACGGAGGGAGCCCCCTCTGGATCCAGAGACAGTAAAGCAGTGATACCATACAGTGAGAGAGGCGTAGCAGCAGCAGAACCATGAACCAGAGAATTCATGAGACAGGGCAGTGGATTTCCTAACCCACAAAGTAAGTAAACTTGAGTGACTTTGGGCAGGATTGTAGAGTCGAGTGCTTCCAGGCACTGACGTGGGAGAGCTAGGTTTGGAGCTAAAGCCATGTGCCTTCAGGAGCTAAAGCCAAGTGCCCAAGTAGCTAAAGTCAAGTGCCTTCAGGCTCATGTTTATGGTGGCGTGGTGTGTCCTATGGGCATTTATTTTCTAATCCCGAATTCTAACTGTTAACTTCCCTGTAAAACCCCATAAGGTGAGTATTGTCTTTTGAGTTCCGTTTAGTGACTACAACGGATTACTAAAGAGGATTGTGGGAATGGTGGTTAGTGTCACATATTGTTGCATCTCTGGTGCTGGTTATTGTCTCTGTTGTTAATAATGGTCCTCTACAATGAAGGTGTGAACAAAGACTACGTTTTTCCTCTCAAATTGATGTGGATAATCTGCAGCTGCAGGAGTCATCTTCAACCCTTCTGAAAAGGAAATGTAAATGGATGCTTTCTTAAGGGTACTGTCTCCATAAGGTTTTTGTAAAGCATCAATTATATCACTGTTCTTCCACCCAAACTTCACCATAAATTTGATGTTTGTTCTTGATTCAATTCTAGCAGAATTCACATTTTTCTGTTAGGGCCTCAAAACAGCTCCTGTTCAGACATGTTATAACTAGTTGTTGTTGTTGTTAAGTGCCTTCAAGTCAGTTCTGGATTGTAGCAACCCTACATAGGGTTTCCAAAGTGACTTTGAACTACCGACCTTGTAGTTCAAACTAACCTTGTGGTCCAGTGCATTATCCCACAGTACCACACCAGGACTTCAAGTTTATTTTGGTGAAAAATTAAAATTCATGTATAGTTTTTTCATGACTTGCATTTCCAATGAACTTTCTGAATACCCTTGATATATCTAGGATTGGCATTTCTGAGTCATATGGTAGACCTACGTGCAACTTTTTGAGGACCTATCAAACTCTTTTTTTTTTTTCTTTTAACTGGGTGTTTTTCTTTTTCTTTATTGTGAATTATGTGTTAGTTTACTTGGGAGAACATTATCTTTACATTCATCCTATCATGTTTCGTTTCATTGCAATGATTACAATCCCCTGCGTGCACCATCAAACAACCAAAGAGTGCACCCCACACGCCTGCCCCCTGGCCAGCAGCACACAGCCCCTCTCCCTCCCTGAGTCCAAAGTCCCCAGCCACTCCCTCTCTCCACGTCATCATTTCTGTCTCCATCCCCAGTGTCACCACCTCCCTGGACAGGGTCCTGCACTTTGCTTTTCTCCCTTGATGGAGTCTTTTTGACAGTGGCTATATCATTTTTCAGTTCCTGGTGTGGCACTGTAGGACCAGCACTGGACTGTGAACAATAAGATCGGTGGTTCAAGCCCATTGGTTGCTCCAAAGGAACCCTATACAGGGTCGTTATGAGTCGGACCCAACTCAACAGCACTTAACAACAACAACATACCATCTTTAAGAGTACTGGTGTAGTGCTGTAGGATAAGCACTGAAGTGCTATCCACAAGTTTGGCAGCTTAACCCTACCAGCCACTCCTCGGAGTCAGAACTGACTCAGTGACACTTAACAACAACATACCATTTTACATTCCCACTAACAATGAATAAGGGTTCCAGATTCTCTAAAACCATGCCAGCACCCAAATTGCCCATTATTTTGATCACTGCCATTCTAGTGGCTGCGCCATGGTATCTCCTTACTGTTTTGATTTGCATCTCCCAAGTGGCGAATGGCATTGAGCATCTTTCCATGTTCTTAATGGCAGTTAGAATATGCTCACTGAAATGGATGTTCAAGTCCTTTGCCTATTATTGATAAAGCTGTCTTGGTTTTTTGTTGCTGCTGAGCTTTAGAAGTGAAAACTAGAAATCAACCTGGTAAAATTTGTTCTCTGACTTTCTCTGGTCTAAGCAAACCCTCTTAATCAATTATTCTCTTTTCTCCATAGAATCTTGTATACAGAGAAAAAACTGGATTCGCTCAGAACAGTAATTTTGTACATGATTTCCATAAGAAAATGTCAGAAAAAGAAGAAAACTATGAATAAACAACTACTTAAAATATTCCTTCATAACAAAATGCAATCAAGATTAGTTAGGACAGAATCTTATATTTGCAGAGGAAAATTCAACTGTTTCCCTGGAAACAAGCTGAACAGTCATGCCACTGGTAGAAATCTGACTCAAATAATAAAGAATAAATGAAAGAAGCAAAAATGTCTAATTTGGACATAAATGTGTATTGTGTAAATCAGTAACAGGAATGTTTCAAATAATGGTATTTAGGAGAAAAATGAGAGGCTTGTTGCTCTTTAAGTATGGGTCGGTAAAAAATCTGGCCATTCATACCACTATTGCTAAGAATAATTAGAAGATGAGGAAAGAGCATGATTGGCTCAGTATGTTTGGGCCTGGTGATGGGTCCTCTCTCAGTGGCAATTGACTATGCATGTTTATGAACACACAATTCATTCTTCAGTCCTTAAGTCAAGTCGTTGTTCAAAGCACTTAAGCATCCATTTCAGTGAGCATAATCAAGTAGCTTGTGTTTGTTGTTTTGATAGCTACCACTTTCTCCTATACAATCATTTTCCTTTATCTTAGCTCTGCACCTCACCTTTACTGACTGTTCCTATCTGCTAAATAAACATGGGACTTTTTCACGGTTTTGATGCCAATTTGTCAAAATGAATGAGTTGATTTTTATAATCAAGAAAATTTGTTTAAATAAACAAAAACAAACAAACAAAAATCCCCGCTGTAATTACTATGCCTGTCACCTTGCTCTGGGATGCTTCTGACTGGACTCTGAAAAAAAACATGTCTTTTCTCTGATCTAAGTGCTGATCCTATGATCACTATGAGTCAGAACTGATTCAACAGCACACAGCAATAGCAACAACAGGTCACATCCCAGCATGTCAACAACTGGGACCTTCACAATCTCACAGAGACAGAGCATCAGTTTCTGACTAACTGCTATCCATTTCTTCTAGTTTCTTTAGCTAGCTCTCAATAAACCTGAGAGTTCCCCTATTTTGGATAATGATTCCTTTATTTCTCAGTCAGCCCACCAAACCTCATGCCATTTCCTCTCTATTCTTTCAGTCTCTGGATATCAGAACTTTGGCATCTAAGCTATTACTGTAATAATAATACCTATCAGCCATTGTTGAGGCAATTCCGTCTCATACAGACCCAACTGAAGAGGCTGAACTGCCCCATAGGGTTTACAAGGCTAGAAGCTTTACAGAAGTAGACTGCTCTCTCACAGAGCAGCTGTTAGTTTCAAACTGCCTACCTTTAAGTCAACAGCCAGTGCTTAATCATTGGACCAAGAAGCCTCCAACCATGATCATGCTGTTGTTGTTACGTGACATAAAGGTGGTTCCAACTCATAGCGACCCTGTATAGTGTTTCTGAGGCTTTAAATCTTTGCAGGAGCAGAATGCCTCACCTTTCTCCCACAGAGCCACTAACGGGCTCAAACCACAGACCTTATGATTCGCAGTTCAGTGCTTATCAACGGAGCCACTGCTCTCCGATAAGCTTTTCTTAACACCAGCTCACTTTGATCATAACGTTCTCCACACAAAATTCCGTATCTCCATTTCCCCCACATACGAATTCTAAATTCTTTTGAGGGTTTTCAAAGACCCTCATGATTTGACCCACCTCTGCGAACCACAAGGTCAGCAGTTCGAAACTACTAGCTGTTCCGC
>NW_006408637.1:3373744-3380959 GCF_000296735.1 Chrysochloris asiatica
GAACCGACTCCACGGCACATAACAACAACAACAACTACCTATTCCATCTAATTTCTTTCAACAACCTGTCTAATCGGCATATTCTCTGCAGTTTGTCACTTCCCAGATCTGCTTGCTCAGCAGGGGGTGACAATGATATCAGGGTGATAAAACTGCTCGTTGTCTTTCACACTAAGCTCATTTCTTCAGTAACCATTTCTTAACTACTGATTTCTTCCTCCTAACTGCCACATATATGTTATAGCACATTATCACACATGTTTTAAATTTATCTTTCTATGATTATGTTTTTTCAACTAACTAACTATATGGTCCCTTTGAGTAGAGACAGGATTTTTTGTTTGTTTCTTTTTATAATTACTTCAGATGTATAAGATGATGATGAACCTGCCATAGCATTGTATAAGGGACTACAGATACCTGAACTAGGGAAAGTCTCAATCATGAATGGCTAGAATAGATTTTAAACAGTTAAGTCACTGATGCAGGAGAACACAGAAATACAGTGAAACCAAACTTACCAGAGAAGACACTAGGTATCCTGGAAAGAAAGCTTTTGACCGTACGAATAGGAATCCCATTGTTTTCATCTTGCATGCGTGCTATGACATCTTCCATCTAAACAATAATAATAATAACATAATTATAACATTTAAAAAGCTAAATTTATGAAAGAAATCAATTTTATATGCTAGTTTTGCCCAACTAAGAATAACAACATATTTTTGCATTGGAACAATTTGTCATTTTCTGTTGGGTCAACAGTAGATGAAGAAAACAGTAAAAAAGAGACATGTTTGGGTCCATTAAATTTACTAATATGGAGCACAGTGTGTCTGTAGGATAAGCACGGGGAGGTAAACTACAAGGTCAGCAGATTGAGCCCACCTACAGCTCCACTGGAGAAAGATGAGACTATCGATTCCTGAAAAGATTTAAAGCCTTGGAAATCCTACATAGATTGAGTTGGAACCAACTCGATGGCATTTAACAGCAACCAGAAAGCTACTAGTTGTGTGCTTTGAAGACTGCCTCTGTTCTGGTTTCACATGCTTTGGTTCTAAAGGTTGAGATAAGAGTATTTATTTTTAAAGTTGTCTGAAACCACTGTTATAGTAAAAGCTATACTTTATCAATGTTAACTTGACTGAATTCAGTGAAAAAGAAAATTGAAGTACCTGCTTTGAATTTCTCTTGAAGCAAGAGAGTTTTATGTTAAATTCTGAATGCTTTTTTAGAAATGCAGGACATATTTCCAGCAACTGCTGCTTCTCCTGTCCACCCACTCTGCTCAAGTGGGCTATACAACACACACACACACACACACTCACACACAGCATTAATGTAATGATATAACACACAGCCTTCTTTTCATTTTATGAATTAAGTGTATCTGTCTTTCTTCAATCTCTTTTTTGGAAAAAGTTTCACTTTAAAGGACTGAGATTCACAAAGTCTAATGTGGAATTTAGTTGTGAAACATTCATCCAAACTATGCATTATATTCTTCTCATGTGCTTATAAACAAAGCCCATACACTCATATACTCTCTCACATACATCCATTTGTTGTTTTTAGGTGCCAATGAGTTGGCACCAACTCATAGTGACTCTATGCAAAACAGAACAAAACACTGCCCAATCCTGGGCCAACCTCACATTTATTGCCACGCTTGAGCCCACTGATGCTGCCACTTTGCAATCCATCTTGCTGGGGGTCTTGCTCTTTTTCTCTGACCCTTCACTTTACCAAATATGATATCCTTCTCCAGTGAGAGGTCCCTCCTGACAATATGTCTGAAGCATGAGAGACGAAGTTTGGCCATCCTGCCCTCCAAGGAACACTCCAGCTGTACTTGTTACAACACTGATCTGTTGGTTTTTTGGCAGACCATGGCGCTTTAGGTATTCTTCTCCAACACCATAAAGCAAAAGCATCAATTCTTCTATGGTCTTCCTTATTTGCTGTCCAGCACGCATATGAGGTTACTGAAAATACAATGGCTTGGGTCAGGCACACCTTAGTCCTCAAGCTGACATCTAGATATCACAGGTTGTTAATGAGTCTTCCTCCAATCCTGATACCACGCTTTTCTTCATGTAAACCAGCTTCTCAGATTATTTGCTCAGCATACAGGTTGAATAAGTATGGTGAAAGAATGCAACCTTTCTTAATTTTAAACCATTCAGTGTTCCCATGTTCTGTCACTACACACACTCAAACCCAAAGCAGTCTAAAAACAATTACTGATCATCTATCTACACTAGAAGATACTTAATACAGCTATTGCTGTTGTTGTTAAGTACCATAGAGTTGGTTCCTACCTATAGCAATCGTTTATAGGGTTTCCTAGGAGCAGCTGGTGAGCTTGAATGGCTGACCTTGTGGTTAAAACCAACTTTGTAGTCCAGAGCATTAACCCACAGCGCCACACCAGGACTCCATCACAGTTATTATGGGCATGAAAATAAACACAACACCATTCCTTTTCTCAAAAACTCAGTCAATATTGAAAACAATGGTGAAATTTGAATAAGGTCCCTAGTTTAGTTAAGAGTGTTACATTTGTCATAATGTGGTGGCTTGTGTGATGCTCTTAAGCTGGAAGCTATGTCACCAGCAGGGTTGTGCATGGTAAACCGATTTCACATGAGCTTCTTGACCAAGACAACTTCTGAATTATTTAGCCACTAGAAATCTTATTAATAGCAATTGAACACTGTCAGAGATAGTGCAAGAAGATGAGCCTCTCAGGTTGGTAGGGATTCAAAATATAATTAGAGAAAAGCTCGCTCCTAAAAATAGATTTGACCATGGTGATGTAAATGGGATAAAGCTTTCAGGACCTTCATTTGCTGATGTGGTACAGCTCAAAATAAGGAGAGACAACTAAAATCTTCCATTAATGATCCAAACATGGAATGTAGGAAGTATAAATCTAGGAAAATACGAAGTTGTCAAAAAATGAAGCACATAAACATCAATATTCCAAGCATTTCCGCTCACCACTCATCTGTCAGTTTGTTGTACTGTGGTGGCTCTCTGTAAGTTATGCCATTGGTATTGTAAATACCAGCAGGGTCACCCATGATAGGCAGGTTTCAGATGAGCTTCCAGATGAATACAGACTAAGAAGAAGGAGTATAGAACTACTTCTGATTATTTAGTCACTGAAAACCTTATGAATAGCAGTGAAACAGTGTCAGATATAGTGCTGGAAAATGAGACACTCAGGTCAGAAGGAACTCAAAATGCAACTGAGGAAGAATGTCTCCTCAAAGAACAGTTGAATGGTATGATGCGAAGTGAGTAAAGCCCTTGGGAATAAAGCCCACAGGACTTTCATTTACTGAAGGGGCACAACTCAAAATGAAGAGAAACAGCTGCAAACATCCATTAATAATCATAACATGGAATGTACAAAGTACGAATCTAGAAAAATTGGAAATTGTCAAAAATGAAATGGAACACATAAGGATCAGTATCTTAGACATTAGTGAGCTGAAATGGACTGGTATTGGCCATTTTGAATCTGACAACCACATGGTTTACTATGCCGGGAATGAAAAATTGAAGAGGAATGGTGTTCTAACCATTGTCAAAAAGAATATATGCAGGTCAGTCATAAGGTACAATGCTGTCTGTGATAGGATAATATCCATGCACTTACAGGGAAGACCAGTTAATACCACTATTATCCAAATTTACGCACCAACCACTAAAGCCAGTGAGGATGAAATAGAAGACTTCTACCAACTTCTTCTACCTGAAATTGATCAAACGTGCAGCCAAGATGTATGGATCATTACTTGTAATTGGAATGCAAAGGTTGGGAGCAAAGAGGAAGGATCAGTAGTTGGAAAATAAGGCCTTGGTGATAGAAATGATGCTGGAGATTGCATGATAGAATTCTGCAAAATCAATGATTTGTTCATTTCAAATACTTTATTGCGACAGCATAAGGGACGACTGTACACATGGACCTCACAAGATTGAATGCACAGAAATCAAATTGACTACAAGTGCGGAAAGAGATGAAAGAAAAGCTCTATATAATCAGTCAAAACACCACCAGGGGAAGAGTGTAAAACTGACCATTAATTGCTCATATGCAAATTCAAGCTGAAGCTGAAGAAAATGAAAACAAGTCCATGAGGGCCAAAATATGACCTTGAATATATCCCACCTGAATTTAGAGATCATCTGAAGAACAAATTTGATACATTAAACACTAAAGACCAAAGACCAGAGAAGAGGGATGACATCAAGAACGTCATACAGGAAGAAAGCAAAAAGTCATTAAGAAGGCAAGAAAGAAGGAAAGGGTCAATATGGATATCAGAAGAGGCATTACAACTTGCTCTCCAGTGTACAGATTCTATAGCAAATGGAAGAAATGAGGAGGTATAAAAGCTAAACAGAAAATTTCAAAGGTCAGCTCAAGAAGACAAAGTCAAATATTAAAACAAAATGTGCAAACATCTAGAGTCAGAAAATGAAAAAGGAAGAACACACTCAGCATTTCTCAAGCTAGTTGAACTAAAGGAAAAAATTCAAAACTCAACTTTCATTATTGAAGGTATCTTTGGGTAAATTACTGAATGATGCAGAGAGCATCAAAAGAAAATGGAAAGAATACATAGAGAAAATGTACCAAAAGGAAATGGTTGATGTTCAACCATTTAAAGAGGTAGCACGTGACCAAGAGCCAATGGTACTGAAGGAGGAAGTCCAAGGTGCATTGAAGGAATTGGCAAAGAATAAGGTACCAGGAATTTATGGAATAAAAATTGAAATCTTTCAAGAAAGTGAGGCAGCACTGGAGGCACTTACTCATCTATGCCAAAAAATTTGGAAGACAAACTATCAGGCCGACTGATTGGAAAAGATCTGTATAAGTGCCCATTCCAAAGAGAGGTGGCCCAATGGAATGTGGAAATCATTGGACAATATTTTTGATGTCCCATGTGAGTAAAGTTTTACTAGAGGTAATACAGAAATGGCTGCAAGCATACATTGACAGAGAACATCCAGAGGTATTCAGAAGAGGACGTGGAACAAGGGATATCACTGCTGATGCTGGATGGATCTTGGCTCAAAGCAGATAATACCACAAAGATGTTTACCTGTGCTTTATTGACTACATAAAGGCTTCTAATTATGTGAATCATGAAGCTATGGACAACATTGTGAAGTATGAGTATTCCTGAACATTTAACTGGGCTCATGAGGAATCTGTACCTGGACAAAGAGGCAATTGTTCCACAAGAACATGGGAATATGCATGGCTGAAAATTAAGAAAGGTTTGTGACAGGGTTGTATTCTTTCACAATACTTATTCAATCTGTATGCTGAGCAAATAATGTGAGAAGCTGGGTGACATGAAGTAAAACTGGCATCAGGACTGAAGGAGAACTCATGCATTAACAACCTGTGATATGCAGATGATACAATCTTGCTTGCTGAAAGTGAAGATTTAAAATAATTACCGAGGAAGACCAAAGAGCACAGCCTTCATTATGGATTGCATCTCAATGTAAAGAAAACAAAAATCCTCACCACGGGGACCAATAATCAACATTCTTATCAACGGAGATAAGATTGAAGTTGTAGGCGGGGCTTGATGGTGGCTAGGGTGGAGGTGCAGTGAGGCTCCCTGTCAGCAATACCACAGAATACCAGGTTAAGCAGATTCAGGGAAGAGCACCAAAACTCTGAACCAAATAGATAGGAATATTTAAAAGATTTGAAGGCTTATAGCTAGTGGAACATGTAGCAAAAGAAAGAACTCACATACTTCTGAATTTGCCGAGCTCTGGGGCATGGAGCCAACAACTTGGGTGAGACCAAACGGCAAGATCATGCGGGGGGAGCAGACACACCATGGAAAAAAGATGTGGGAACCTTGGAGCAAAGGTGGACAATATACTTTGTCGGTTTCGTTTTGTTCTGATTTTCTTTTCTTTTTCATTATATATTAATTGTCCTGCCCACTGTTTGCACACCTCCATTCTGGTGCCTAAGCGAATAGACACCCCCCACCCACACCACTGGTGTGTTCTTCTGCCACAGATGCTCACAGATACTCTCAGCCCAGGAGCCGGCACTGAAATGATTTTTTCTTTGTTTTTTATTTTTTTATACAGAAAAGCCAGAAGAACAAAGAGCATGGAAAATGAAAGAGTTTAAAAATGACACAGGCTAAAAATTAAATTAAATCCTGAGGTACAGCGAAACAACCAACAAGGGTATCTTAAAATCTCTCAGGCAGCTTTGAAGGCAAGAAGCTGAAAAAGGACATTAATATCATACTCATATTAGGCTACATTTTTTTCTTCTTCTTCTCTCACTCCTCTCCCTTTTCTGTAATTATAGATTACACTATCCATTCTAGGTTTGTTGTTGTTGTTGTTTTGGAGTTTGTTTGTTGTTGTTGTTTTCTTTGCTGTCACTGTTTTACTATTTAATGCCCCCCCTTATACCTTTGGGGGAATATATATCTATATTACCCAAGAACAGACAGCAACTGCTGCCATATAGTCAAGCTACAATCACACTCTATAAAACACTTAAACTCCAGGCAAGAACCAATACTAACTGCCATATACCAGGGAAACAGACAACACCTGTGAAAGTCACTCTGAGTTAAGCAATAAGAAGAGTGAAAAGAGAAGCCCAGAACTTGATCACATCTATCTGGAAGCAATCAGAAACCACACACACAAAAAAAATACAAAAGTGCATACTCCATTATGTATTAAAGCCACAGGTAAACACTTAACATGTCCAAGAAGCAAAAGCCAATGACCACATCAGCACATGTCCAGAAACAAGATAAAAAGTCTGAGACAAATGACGTAGAAGTAGACCTGGACTCCATTCTGGAAGGAGGGCATGCCTTAGAAATGCCTGAGTAGGAATTCAAAAAAATGATTATAAAATGTTTCAAAACACTTGACAATGGAGATGAGAAAAATAAGGAAGAAGTCAGGAAAGTGCTACAGGAACAATCAAATAAGACAGAGCATTGGAATCAATTCAAAACCTACAGAAAGAGGTTCAAACAATCAATAATAGAATATCAGAAATAGACAATACACTGAGGGGGCAAAGGAGTAAAACAGACAATTTGTTGCAATAAATGCACACATCCCTAAAGAAGAAAGAACCAAAATCAACACATTAACAGAGCATCTACAACAATTAGAAACAGA
>NW_006408637.1:3382109-3383192 GCF_000296735.1 Chrysochloris asiatica
CTTAGCAAGAGCTATACAGCAAGACAGGGAAATTAAAGGCATTCAAATTGGCAAAGAGGAAGCAAAACTCTATTTGCAGATGATATGATCCTATACATAGAAAACCCCAAAGACTCACTAAAAAAGCTACTAGACCTCATTGGAAGACTCAGCAAAGTGACAAGATATAAGATCAACTTACAAACATCAGTTGGATTCCTCTTAATGGCAGTGCTGAAAAGGACATTAGGAAAGCAATACCATTTACAATAGCCACCCAAAGAATAAAATATATAGAATAAATGTAACCAGAGAAACAAAGGACTTATACAAAGAAATCTATAAAACAATACTATAAGAAACCAAAAGAGACATAAAAATGGAAGAATGTCCCATGCTCCTGGATAAGAAGACTTAATATTGTGAAAATGTCAACACTGTCCAAAGCAATTTACACATATATTGCAATCCCAATCCAGATTTCAATGACAGTCTTAAAAGAGATGGAAAACACAAACTTCATATGGAAAGGAATGAGACCCAGGATAAGCAAAGCACTGCTTAAGAAGAAAAATAAGATTAGAAACCTCTCACTCCCGGACTTCAATATTTATTACACGGCTACAGTGGTCAAAACAAGTTGGTACTGGTACAATGAAAGAGATATTGATCAAAGGAATATAATTGAGAACCCAGAAATTAACCCATCTACATACAGCCAACTGATTTTTGACAAAGTACCTAAATATATTGCATGGGGAACTGATAGTCTCTTCAACAGATGGTGCTGGCAGAACTGGAAACCGATAAGCAAAAGATTGAAAGAAGACCTTCCCTTCACACCTTATACAAAAACCAACTGAACGTGGATTAAAGATCTAAATGTGAATCCCAGAGTTATGAAAGCCATCAATGAAAAAATAGGGACAAATGTCAGGGCACTAAGTAAGGGAATACACAGACTACCAAATATTTGGAAAACTACACAAACAAAAGTAGACAAAATAGATGAATGGGACATACTAAAAATTAAAAACTTTTGTGCATCAAAAGACATTTCTAAAATATACAGGAAACTACAACACCTCTACAAGAACAAGACAA
>NW_006408637.1:3385882-3387218 GCF_000296735.1 Chrysochloris asiatica
CATCTTTCTCCCACGGAGCGGCTGGTAGTTTCGAACCGCTGACCTTAAGGTTCACAGCCCGATTCGTAACCACTACGCTACCAGAGCTCCTTATATTACCTAATAGTGTAATATTTTTGATAATTACACTATAGTTATGTAAGATATTAGCTTAGGAGAAAACTTAGTAAAGGGCATATGGAAATCTCTGTGCTCTTTCTGCAACATTTTCTGTAAGTATAAAATTATTTCAAAATAAGTTTAAGAATTCACAAGGTAATAAATTTTATTTTGATGATTTATCAGATTTCCAACAGCTCAGGTTCAGAATGGTTTTCAGCTAAGCTGTCTCATCTACTTGAACGAGTAATATAATATTTAATCATATGAGAACAGAAATTTGAGACATGGAGTGAATGGGTTTTAAAACCAGATAGGTCTTCATGTTAGGCTCATGTCCTCTAATTATTACCCTTGTAACTCTGAGAAAGCTATGGAACCTTTCTAAGGCTTAGTTTCATCATCTGTAAAAGGGTGGTAATAATATTTATAACTCTTTCAAAGTGTTCTCGGGGTTGAGGCAAAGGATTTGAAGATAAAATGATACATGCATATTTAACAAAGTACTTATATAAAGTTTGTTGTTAGTTGTCACTAAATTGGCTTTGAATCATGGCAACCTAATTTACAACTAAAATAATACTTTCTAGTCCTGCATCTTTGGAAATCCTATAGAGGATCGCTATGAGTTGGAACCAACTCAATAGCACTTAACAACAACATCACCTTCATGATCATTGGTGTGTTTGAGTCTGCCGTTGCAGCCATCGTGTATTTATAGTGTTTTCCACCTTTGGGTGGCTCATCTTGTAGCACTCTATCAGACAATCTTCTGTTTTACTCCATAAGTTTCTCAGCTGATTCATTTTCAGAAGCAGATCACCAGGGCCTTTCTTTCTAATCTATCTTCGTCTGGATGACCCTATTAGTGTTTTCAGAATTAGTGGTATAACTTCCAACATGATAGCAATATACTAGCCACTCACTATATAACAACAAACTGACATATGGGTGGTGAATATGTAAAGTAGCATATTATAAATATTGGATTCAAACGACAACAGACTTTGAATTTCTTCTCATGTGGAGGCAGCATCATATTCTGCACACTTGTGTTTTCAGAGATGATTGCAACATTTAAAAAAAAAAACCTATTTTGTTATATTTAATAACACTCAAATCTACTGCTAAGAAGGGTTAATGCCACTTGAGAAATATTTTTATATTTTGAGTTTTGGGGAAAAAAATGTCAAAATTTTTAGAGACAGGCGGACTTCCGGTTTGCCAGGGCGGCCAG
>NW_006408637.1:3393608-3401353 GCF_000296735.1 Chrysochloris asiatica
AGAGAGAGAGAGAGAGAGCATATTGATCAAAGTCCACATATCTTATTAATATAAATTATTTTTTAGTTCAGTTGGAGCTGTGGTGGTACAGTATCTAAAGTGCTTAGCTGCTAACCAAAAGCTCTAGAGTTCAAACCCATCAGCTGCTCCACAGGAGAAAGATGTGGCCATTTGTTGTCCTAAAGATCTGCAGCCTTGAAAACCCTATGGTGCAGTTCTACTCTCTCCGACAGGGTCACTATGAGTTGGAATCAATTTGACAGCAGTGGGTTGGGTTATATTTTGGCTCAAAGATATTTTGGAGATGTCTTGGGAGATAATTTGTTTTAAAGTTTAAAGATTATCACAGGAAAACAGTTTTAGGGGTTCATCAAGCATCAATGCTTCCAGAAAGCTTGGATTCCATTGAGAATTTGACATTCTGTTCTATATTGATCACCTTTGAATTTTATAGAATCCAGTTCTTCTGGTCCCTTGGCAAAGAATACAGTTTTAACATGAATTTTCAAAATTAAATTACCAAACTTGTGTTCTGACCATATCAGACTTCCTGTGTAACTTATTACGTGGTTGATTTGGATATCACTTGAGTACAATTCATTGCCTGGTACAAATTAAACATTTATACTGACACACACACACACACACAAAAAAAAAAAAAATTTTAGAGACATAAGAATCATTAACTTAATTACAGACTACTAAAATGACTTCAGATCCACTTGAATGAATATATAAAAGATATAAATGACTAAAAGGAGAACATGAAATTCAAATCTATATGCAAAAGAATCATCCTTTTATCTGTTACATTAAAATACATAAGTCCTTTAACTTCTACTGGTTTCTAGAAGTCCAGTTCAGACATTATCTATGAGGATAAGTCAAAAATTATCCGCACACTGGCTACAAAATGTACTTTAATCAACTTTTAGAAAACAGAAATACATACTTTTTCTGACATAATCTATTTAATTTTCAATACACTTTCATACCTCCTTATTAAAAAATGTTTTAGGCTGAGCTGAAAACCATGAATGCACCACTGTCTTCACTTGTTCATCAGAGGTGAATATCTGTCCTTGAAAATCTACTTTCAGGAAACCAAACAGGTAGATGTCTGATGGGGCAAGATCAGGACTATAGCAAGGATGTTTTAACACCTCAAAATGATGTTTTTGCAGAATGTCAACAGGTTTGGCAGCAGTATGAGGACATGCACTGTCTTGCAAGATCACAATGCCCTTGGATAGCAGTCTTCTGTGTTTAATCTCAAGTTTAGGCTTCAGCTCTTCAATGAGCATCTCACTGTAAATCAACAATGTTGATTGTTAAACCTTTTTCCTGATAGTGTTCCAATACTGGGCCTTGAGAATCCCAAAAAACTGTAAGCAGCAATTTTCCAGCTGATGGTTGGTTGACTTTTGAACTTTCTTTTGGTTGGCAATTGAGATGTTTGCATTCCATATTCAGCAGTTTACTCTCAGGCTCCTAGTGATGAATACATGTCTCTTCCCCAATACAGAATTTTTTAAAAGACGTTTTTACCTTTCTTCGACTATCTGTCCAAATTTTGTCTGAAAATGTCCATGTTCACACCTGCACAGAAGTGACCTTGAGTGGAAAGCACTGATAAGACAGTGCAGCCAACAGAAATTTTAATATAATCAGAGTGTGGATTAAGTTTTGTCTCACCTATCAATGTGTGTACACACATATATGTATATTACATATTACATATAGTTGTTTACTGTCAGCAAGTTGGCTTCAATACATGGTGACCTTATGTACAAAAGAATGAAATATTGTTCATTTTTGTGCCATCTTCATGATCATGGATATGTTTGAGTCTATTGTGATTACTGTGTAAATCCATTTCATTAAGGATCTCTCTCCTCCTTTTGGTATCTCTTTACATTGTCAAACACATATCCTTTTCTGGTGATTTCTTTTATCTGGTGATACGTCCAAAGTAAGGATGCCATAATCGCATCATCATTACATGTCTAAGAAACGTTATTGCTGTTCTTCTTCTAAAACTGGTTTTTCCATAATATACTCACTATTCTTTGCCAACACCAGTTCAAATTCATTAACACATCTTCGGTCTTTATGTATTATTCAACCTTTGCATGCACAAGAACACTGAGTCCATCATTACGGTCATCTTTTTGAAACTTTAGAGAAGTTTTTTGCAGCAGATTTGCCAGTTGTAATACATGTCATTGGATTTCTGCTTCCATGGATTCTGACTGTTGATCTAAGTAGGATGAAATCACTGACTTTAATTCTTAATTCATGCTGATGTTGTTCATCAGTTCAGAGCTTCCTATAGGGTCCAGTGAATTTTTCACTGGACTTGTCATTGCATCTCAACTCATCCCATTCCTGTCCCCTCCCCATGGCGACCACACATGTTGGTTCCAAATACATTTCTTAATTAACAACCAATACCTCAAACTCTTACAGTTGCTCTTGGGAACCCAAACTACCATACATACGTAAATATGTGAATGTACATACACATTTTTTAAAAAGCCAAAGGTAAACCTGTTATCAGTTAATTGAATAGCGCTTTCATTGGTACAATACAACTCTCTATCATTGGCAGTTCTTGGATGAGAAGAAAAAGACAATCAAAATGGAATCTGGGTACCTTCCCATTGCTTGTCTCTCCCTCTTTATACCCTGGCCTGTGTCAACTCCCAAAACAGTGGAGGTTCTAATGTGTGTCAGCAAATAGGAAGAGGAGCTGGGATGGGAAACCTTCCAAAATAGGCAAGGGACAGGGACTGCCACATGGCCTTTCCTCAATGACTCACAGCATGCATGTTCTTTGGATTGTTCCAGTTGGTAAAAAAAGCTGTTGTAAAAAGTAGTTAGTTAACAATGTGAGAATCATTTTCATCAGCATATTAAGAAAATAAAAACGTTTTCTGAAGAAAAGATATTTTCTGTGCATGTGGCTTGAAATTAGATCAATTCAGTCGGAAACAACTAGACTGCACTTAGCAATAACATTTGCTTAAAGTTGAAGAGGGCTTAAAATATTGATGAAGATCGAAGACCACAGCCTTCAGTATGTGTTGCACCTTAATGAAAAGAAAACAAACATCCTCACCACTAGACCAATAAATAACATCCACATAAATGGAGAAAAGATTGAAGTTGTCTAACACTTCATTTTTCTCGGATCAACTATCAGCATTTATGGAAGCAACAGTCAAGAAATCAAATTATATACTGCATTAGGTAAATCTGCTGCACACGACCTCTTTAAAGTATTCAAGAGCAAAGGTATCAGTTTGAGGACTAAGTTACACCTGACCCAAACCGTGGTACTTTCAATAACTTCATATGCATATGAAAGTTGGATACTGAACAAGGAAGACAGTAGAAGAATTGATGCATTTGAGTCATGGTGTTAGAGAAGAATATTAAAAGTACCATGGACAGCCAAAAGAACAAACCAATCTCTGTTGGAAGAAGTATAGCCAGAATGCTCCTTGGAATCCAGGATGGCCAGACATCATCTCTCATACATCAGACATATAATCAGGAGGGACCTGGAGAAGGATATCACGTTTGGTAAAATGGAGGGTCAGAGAAAAAGATGAAGCCCCCCAAAAGATGGACTGACACCAAGGGAGCAGCAATGGGCTTAAACATAGCATCGATTGTGAGGTTGGTGCAGAACTGCCCAGTGATTCACTCTGTTATGCATATGGTCACTATGAGTTGGTACTGACTCGACAGCATTTCACCACTACCACAACAATGATTTGTTTCCTAGGGCTGGTGTAAGTACCTCAAAGTGGGAAGTCTTAAAGACAACAGAAATTTATTATAATTCTGGAGACTAGAAGTCTGAATTCTAAAAGCAGGGCCATATTTTATCTAAAAAAGGAAAAATCCTTTTTCTCTTTCCCAGTCCGGTTATCCCAGGCATTCCCTAGCTTGGATCTGTGTTTTGACTCATAGTGACCGTATGTACAACAAAAGAAAATACTCACTAGTCCTGTACCATCCTCACAATCAATTCCACACTGGACTCCATTGTTGCAGCCATTAGATGAGTCCATCATGTTGAGGGTCTTCCTCTTTTTCACTGATCCTCTATTTTATCAAATAGGATATCCTTCTCCAGGGACTGGTCTCTCCTGAAGTGCATGAGAAAAGAATCATTATTTTTAAACAAAGAAGTATTCTGGTTGTATGTCTCTCAAGACAGTTTTTTTTTTTTTTTTTCTTCTGCTGGCAGTCATGGTATCTTTCATATTATTTGCCAACATGCATCAATTCTTTGGTCTTCCTTATTCACTGTCCAGCTTTGGCATGCACATGAGATTAAAAATACCATATCTTGGTCAGCACACCTTAGTTCTCAAAGTGACATCTTTGCTTTTAATCTGCTTAGCAAACGCCTTTTCAGCAGTATTTCTCAATGCAAGATAGTTTAATTTCCTGACTGCTGCTTCCATGGGCACTGATTGTAGATCTAAGTAAAAATAAATGCTTGACAACTCCAATCTTTTTCCCGCTTAACATGATTCATCCACTTGTGAGGATTTCTCTCTTCTCTATATTGAGGTGCAATCCATGCTGAAGTCTTTATTCTACATCAGCAAGTGTTTCAAGTCCTCTTTGCTTTTAGCAAATGAGGTTGTGCCACCTGCATATCACAAGTTTTATATGAGTCTCTCTCCAATCCTAATACTGCATTCCTCTTCAAATGTTCTAGTACCTTGGGCTATTTGCTCAGCATGCAACTTACGGTTGTTATAAAGTGTCACTGAGTCGGTTCCTCCTCATAGTGACCATATGCACAATAGAACAAAATAGTACCCAGTTCTGCACCATCTTTACAATTGTCACACACAAGCCCATTGCTGCTGTCATTGTACCAATCCAGCTCATTGGGGGTCTTCCACTTTTTCACTGACTCTCCACTTTACCGAGCATGATGACCTTCTACAGGGACTGGTCCCTCCTGATGACATGTCAAAGTATGAGAAATGAAATCCCATCATGGGGGCTTCTACGAAGCATTCTGGCTGTACCTCTCTAAGATAGATGTGTTTATTCTTCAGGCAGTCCATGGTACTTTCAATATTTTTCTCCAACACCACAACTCAAATGCATCAATTCTTCTAAAATCTTCCATATTCATTGTTCAACTTTCACATGCATATGAGGCTACTGAAATACCATGGCTTGGGTCAGGCACATTTTAGTCCTCGAACAGATATCTTTGCTCTTGAAGACTTTAAAGAAGTCTTGTGCAGCAGATTTGTCTAATGTAATAGGTCATTTGATTTATTGACTGCTGCTTCCATGAGTGTTGATGGTTGATCCCAGAAAAACGAAGTCTTTGACAAATTGAATCTATTCTCCATTTATCATGATGTTATTTATTGGCCCAGTGGTGAGGATTTTGTGTGTTTTTACATTGGGGTGAAATTCATACTGAAATTCAGGATGAAGTCTTCAATCTTCATCAGTAAGTATTTTAAGTCTTAGCTTTCAGCAAGCAAGACTGTATCATCTGCAAATTGTAGGTTAATGAGTCTTCCTCCAATTATGATGCCATGTTCTTCTTAAACAATAAAATGTCTTAGATTATCTTCTCAGTGTACAGAATGAGTAAGTATGGTGAAAGTACAATACCTTCCCTGATTTTAAACCATAAAGATTTTAAACCATACAGCTTGTAGCTACCCTAGTTGCTCCTCGGAAACCCTATACAAGGTCACGATGGGTCACAGTGACTCAACGGCACTTAACAACAACAGTCCAATCCTATTGGGTTAAGACCCACTTTGTAATCCAATCTTAATGGATTGGTGGTAGTGGTTATGTCCCATAGAGTCGGTTCTGACTCATATCAGCCCTTTAAAGGGTTTTTGAGGCTGTAAATCTTTATGGAGCAGAAAGCCTCATCTTTCTCCTGTGAAACAGCTGATAGTTTCGAACTGCTGACCTTGCGGTTCACAGCCCAGTTCATAACCACTACGCAACCAGACCTCCTTGGATTAGCTCCAATTGGATTATGACACCCTTTATTCCTGTGTGAATTTAGGTTAACCTAACTGATAACATCTTTAAATAACTCATTTCCAAATAAGACCATATTCACAGGTACAAAAGGTTATGATTTCAACATCTCTTTGGGGGGGACACTGTTCAAACCATACCATTACCTTAGGCAGATTCAGATTTTTATACCAGATGCAGAGATAATCCTGTCTGACAGGGATCAACATTAGCTCATAGATCAAAGCTGCCACTTGTTTTATTTGTGGACCAAGAGCTCACAAGGTTATTACATGTTTTCATCAGTTGAAACAAATGCAAAGAATAATATTTCATGATATATGAAAATTACATATTCAAATATCCACATTCATAAATAAAATTTAATTAGGATACAGTCATGTTCATTTAAATACTATAGAGAGAGTCATGGTGTGGTGCTGTGGTTTAATACGCTAGACTGCAAGTTTAGTTTGAACCACAAGGTCTGTGGTTCAAGCTTACCAGCCTTTCCTTGGAAACCCTATACAGAGTCACTATGAGTTGGAACTGACTCAATGGCATTTTAAAACAATAAGAACAAATGGATGCTTTCATACTACAAAAGTAGACTTAAGTAGTTATGTATCTACAGCAGTAGAGTTGAGTAATGGTATCTACCAGATGGCCTGCAATGCTAAATATGTTTACTGTCAGGTTCTTTACCAAAAAAAGTTTGCTGATCTGTGAGCTATGTGATTTAGGAGCCCACAGACCTTTTAACGCCCCAATAGTCTTTGAGAAAGCATCTCAATTTTGGGATTCTCATAGATGTATATGTTACATGTACTTGTGGTTCTAAGCATCTAACATCACACAGAACATAAGCAGCTTCCATAGACGCATACAATGATTCATAGACTCCCAATTTAGAATCAAGCTTAAGGAATGTATTTTTAAATATACTTTTAGTTAAAAAAAAAAAAAAAAAAAAACCTGCATGGAAGTATGAAGTTGGAATCATAATACATGTCAAATAAATGGGATCCGAAGTCATGTTGAATAGATGATGAATGGATATATTTAATATATAAACAGCTGGGAAAATGTGTCTTTAATGTAAAGGGCATATGACTTCGCAATTTAAAGTAGAAAATGTTATCTTAGACTTTTCCTTAACCAAATCCAGAATTTAAATTTGTCACTGGGATTCAGTAGCTTTGATACCACATCACTTATTCTTTGTTGTTGCTGTTGTTGCTAAGTACTGTGGAGTCGGATCCAACTCATAGTGACCCTGCACAGGGTTTCTGAGGCTCTAAATCTTCACAGGAATAGAACGCCTCATCTTTCTGCTGTTGAATGGCTGGTACTTTCAACCTGCCGACCTTGAGGTTAGCAGCCCAATTTGTAACTACTACTCTACCAGAACTCTATACTTATTCTTTGTTGTTGTTGTTAGGGAGCATTGAGTCAGTACCGATTCATGGTTACCCTATGCACACCAGAACAAAACACTGCCCAATCCTGGGCCAACCTCACTACTGTTGCAACGCTTGAGTCCATCGATGCTGCCATATGGCCAATCCATCTCATTGAGGGTCTTCCTCTTTTTCTTTGACCCTCCACCATACCAAACATGATATCTTTCTCCAGCGATTGGTCCCTCCTGACAATATGTCTGAAGTATGAGAGACGAAGTTTGGCCATCCTGGCCTCCAAGGAGCACTCTG
>NW_006408637.1:3402331-3408271 GCF_000296735.1 Chrysochloris asiatica
ACTGGGGAAGAGCTGCCTCCTCAGAGTAGAGTTGACCATGATGACGCAAATGGAGTAAAGCCCATGGGAGAAAAGCCCACAGGACCTTCATTTGCCGATGGGGCACAACTCAAAATGAAGAGAAGCAGCTGTAAACATCCACTGAAAATCAAAACATGGAATGCACGAAGTATGAATCTGGGAAAATTGGAAGTTGTCAAAAATGAAATGGATTGCATAAACACCGATATCTTAGGCATTAGTGAGCTGAAATGGACTGGTATTGACCATTTTGAATCTGACAACCACATGGTTTACTATGCTAGGAATAACATACTCTTCAGATACCTGAAATTATATTGCCAAAGATATCAGAAGCTTAGAAATATGAATTTCAATCTCAAAGGTCATATTAATGATCAATTAAAGTTTAAAATACCTGGAGTTAACATATGTTCTGCAAATCATAAAAATCTATTTTATTACAAATCTACCCATGTTGTCATCTATTTGTTTCTTCATTCATCACTTTACCTACGCAATGTTTCTCAGAATAGCTGTCAGAAGCTTATTCTGATCTTTCAAGATATCATGAGATTTATATAGTTCACAAATAAATGATGTTTTTTATGCTGCTTGTGAACACATTTTTATAACCCTGATTATTTGCCAAAGGAAGCAAAAAAAAATTTTTTTTATTGTGACTTATGTGGGTTTACATGGGAGAACATCAGATTTACATTCATCCTATTGTATTTTGTTTCACTGCAGTGATTACAATCCCCTCCATGCATCCTCAAATAACCAAAGGGTACACCCCACAGGTCTGACCCCCAGATGTCAGCACACAGCCCCTCTCCCTCCCTGAGTTCAGTATCCCCATCCGCTCCATCTGTCCACATCATTGTCTCTACCTCCATTTCTGGCATCACTGCTTCTCTGGGTAGGGTCCCGCACTCAGCTCTTCTCGGCAACACAACATTTTATTTTTCACTTAATCTGGCTTAAAGTCACAAAATCTGTCCAACATCATGTTCTATTACTCACATGCATGTACCTACCAATCTATTTTACCCACTAGTTTGGTATATGCCAAAACATCTGTTGTTGTTGGGTGCCATCAAGTCAGTACTAACTTATAATGACCCTATGCACAACAGAATGAAACACTGCCTGGTCCTATTCAACCTCACAATCATTGCTATGCCTGAGCCCACTGCTGTAACCACTATGCCAATCCATCTCAATGGAGATCTTCCTCTTTTTCTCCAACCCTCCACTTTAACAAACATGTTGTCCTTCTCCAGTGACTGGTCCCTCCTAATAATATGTCCGAAGTATAAGAAAGGAAGTCTGATCATCTTGCCTTCCAATGAGAATTCTGGCTGTACTTCTTCCAACACAGCTCTGTTTTTTTGTGTGTGTTTTTTTATCAGTCCATGGTACTTTCAATATTCTCCTTCAACACCATAACCAAAACATTTACTCCTACTCAAGTCCCCATGTATTTACATTAACTCCAAGCACTTTTCATGTACTGTTCTTTCTCCCCACACTCTTTATCTTTCTTTATTAGCAAGTCTCATTCACCTTTCTATATCAGCTAAAATATTAGAACTTTCCAACTGCCCCAGGTAGAGAGAGCTGTTCTTTACCTTCATCTATCCATCAATTAATTTACTCTTTATTGAACAAACAATAAAGAATAGCTGCATAATCAAAGAGATCCTGCATGTTACAAGTGGTTTGCACACCTGGCTGCAGACTACAACATTGGAAATTCGAATCAACCTAAAGGCACTTCAGAAGAAAAGCCTGGAATTCTACTTCAAAAAAATCAGTCATTAAAACTCCTATGGAGCATAGTTCTGTTGTACCTACATACAAAGGTTGCCATTAGTATTGGCTTGACCGCAAGAAAATGAGCTATTTCTACCTGGTTAATACAGACATTGAAGCACAAAGTGTTATAAAGTCATAGAAGAAGAACTTCAAAGGAAAGTATCTAACTCAAGCTGGGAAGAGGTATGGGAAATGTTTTTGACAGGAGACAACGTTAATTTGTATAGGATCTGTAGAATGAAGTCAAGCAAATAAAGGATGGGAAGGGAGAAAGGTGTTAAAAGCCAAGAAAAAAAATGGTGTAAAGGCAGAATGGGTAAGAAACTAGGGCTACTCTGGGAAAAGGTTCTAAGTAAATATGGCAGGAAGAACATATTCTCCTAAGGCTACTTTTCATCCTGACAATAAAGCACTTAGAATTATTCAGTAATACGGACGTGAGGTTCCTATTCTGGTTCTTTCATGGCAAAACGTTATTGTGGAAGGGACTTTAGAAAAGCAAAAATGTGTCATCCTTGCTTTATCATCTTATAATGCAGATTATGACTCAGCCTTTTGAATGTATAAAATACTATTCTTCTCAACAGTCCAAACAGCTTAGGGTAAAATTCACTGTATACGATTCATATCAAAAAAAAAAAAAAAAACCATAATGGGTAGCAATCAAGAACTGGGACAAGAACATGCATCTGAATTTAAAATGGAGTGTTAGTGTAACTTTCACGCATGCAAAATTCAGTGTCAGTTTTAATGTTGGCTCTTTACACTGGTGATCAAAACATATTTAAAAATTATACTTTTAATATACTTAAATGGCTTCAGACTGTTAACTTAGTCAACTCAATATTAAAATGAGGGTCAGTCAATCTGATGTCAAAACTATACCAGAAGTATAACTTTTGATGTAACTGAGCAATGGGAAGGGACCATAGTTAAAAATATATTCCAAAAGTAGCAGTCATAATTTAAATTTAATATTGACAGAATTTAAATCTCCATTTTGATCTTGTAAATATGTCTCATCAGAATGAAATTGTTATGACATGATTAAAAATGTTCATATAAATAGCATGGAATATAATAACAATAGCAATAATTAATATCTATTGTAATGCTTGGTAAAGTGGTGGTCTGAGAAAAGTTTTCAATCCATTGATAATCCTTGTATTCATTGAACTCTAGTTCATGTGTGGAGTACAGACTTATAGTTAATACATTAGAAAGAACAATGTTATCTTCAAAAAACCTATAAAAGATAGGAGGCAGTTGGCCCTGGGATTTACCACTGCAAAATCCATATGATCATACTAAAGAAAGACTAGCTGCCTGGCTAAAAAGGCATGGTAACTACTTGTGGGTTAACAGAGCCAAGAAATAAAAAATGACTTAACAAAGGAAATCAGGACAACAGGGGCCCCAAGTCAAGCTTTGGTAGGGGATACCCAATTCCAATGGTGAAAAAGAGTGATTGAGCTTAACTTGTTCAGTCCCAGGTGAAGAAGGGTGCAGAACACCCCTCTCTTCAAATCCCTGGTCACCAGCCAATCTCCCATTTATAATTTAGCCTTTTATATATTTTATATTAACCAGTGGACACAAATTTCCAGATTCTTGCCAAATTCATTTTCTACTGTACTTGTTCAGTTCTGTTTTAAGCAACAATTGTATAAGCTTGGGTGGTGTGAATATGTATGCATGAGGGATGGGGTAACTCTCTGTGTGCTAACTAATCAGGCCTCTTAGTCCTGAAGGCCCACCAGATCCTGGAGCACAGTGACTTTATGGGAGATAGACAAAGGCAGGCCTTAGCAACTCCAAGAGCAGACCGCAAGCCTTCCATTCAAAACCTCTTATGTCAAATCAAATCAAATAGAGACTTTTAGGTCAAGCACCTTAGAATAGTTATCTAGAAGATGAACAGTTTTTACCGATTGCGTTCCTATGATCTTTATAGGGTTTTCCAACGGCTGACCACTCTTCAAATAAAATGTCATTTTTGGGTTGGGTATAAGCAATACATAGACAACACATGGAGAACAGAAATCAAAGAACATTTACGATTGGAAATTTAAACACAGTGGTCAATTCTAAATCATAACAGTGCACCCCATGTGCTGACCACTGGGATCTAGGCCCAGGAAAAGTAAAATAATGGAAGGCAGCAGAACTTCAAGCAACATTCTCAGAATATTAACAGTCTCCGAAGTCACAATGCTGTCAGAAATACCAGATATCATGAACTTTTAAAGAATTAGTCAACACCGTATGAATTCATGCAGCTCTGTACATGTGATGCACAAAGTAACACTTGACAGTTTTCATTTTCCAAGTATTTGACTTTCAAGAAATGTGTGTCATAATTTTGTGCAGTTAGTTTTAAAGATGGTCTCTATTTGATTGCAACAGCCTGGTAATACTATATTTTTTAACAGGCTTAATGACTGTATTCATTAATAAAAGAAAAAAATATATTTGTTTTCAGAGACAAAAAAAAAAAAGACATATGTTGAAGATAATTTAAGCATTTATGACTAAGAGAATACACTGATAGAAAGTAGAAATAATAATTAAGATTTTAAAGAAGTAAAGAGATTGTAGCAAGGGGTCTTCTTGTAGGGTACCACAGAACACATACAGTCAATTAATGACTCGTGTCCTTAGCACAAAGCTAAATAACTGACATCACATGCTCAGAAACACTCTGGTAAAGACTGAATTTTGGTCTCCCAAAATATGTGTTGAAATTATAATTCCTGTACTTGTAATATACAGGTCATATTACCCTCTTTGGAAGTATGACTTTGATTATCTTAATGAGGTCATGGAGGTGATGAGTGGTACAAACTATTAAGGTACTGTGTTGCAAACCAAAAGGTCGGAAGTTTGAGTCCATCTAGAAGCTCTTCAGAAGAAAAGTCTAGTGAGCTACTGAAAAATCAGACATTATAATTCCTACAGTTCGGGGTCGCTATGGGTTGGAACCAACCTGACGGGACTTAACAACAACAACAACAGTGCACAGTTCTACTTTTACATACATGGGGTCACCATAAATTGCAGCCAACTCAATGACAACTGGCTAATGAGGTCATAACAGAGTAGGGTGTATCTTAAACTTAATTACCTCTGAGTCCTAAAAACACCAGAGATACACACACACACAGACACTACACGAGAATTGTCTTTAAGCTAAAGAATTTCAGGGAACTGCAGAGCTATAGACAAGGAAAGACCTCCACCTGGAGATACACCCTTAATTCTTATAGCCTCCTTGTTTTTGTTGTTGTTGTTAAGTGCGATAGAGTCAGTTCCGACCCATAGCGACCCTGAACAGGGTTTCCGAGGCTGTAAATCTTTACAGGAGCAGAAAGCCTCATCTTTCTCCTGCGGAGCAGCTGGTAGTTTCGAACTGCTAACCTTGCAGTTCACAGTCCAATTCGTAACCACTACACTACAGCCTCCTTACATGTGAGAAAATAAATTTCTGTACTTTAAAGTGACCTACTTGTGGTATTTTGTGTTACAGTGGCATTTGGCAGCCTTGAAATGCTTGAGCCAAAATGCAATTAAGCCTAATACCTTGCTTTCATTTTGGTGAAAAGTCTTTGTTGACAATACAAACAATATGAAACCCACCTATTGCTCAAGATGCTCTCATGCATGAAAGTTGATTTGTGTATCCAAAGACATTAACCTGAGTGTTTCTTCTAGGTTATGGTGATGATGTTTCATTCTTTTTTCATCAGTTTATTATTGATGATCAGGTGAGTATTGCAGAGAAGTTGTGAAATTCCTATGTATATGAAATATCTTTTGTCACAATTACCCAGGTAATCTTCACGTTGCATATAATCAAGTTAAAACTGATGATTCTGAAGTAAAGTTAAACAAGAAGTTGATAAAGAATGTCTTATAGGTTGGAAAAAGAACAGTGAAGATACGGGGAGGTATGCAAGGGTTAAAGGGATAGAGGTAAACAGTGTTATGTACACAACCTAGAACAACAGTGTTCTGCAGATAGATACATGAATACATTGTTGTTGTTGTTATGTGCCATCGAGTCGGTTCCGACCCATAGCGACCCTGTATAGGGTTTCCGAGGGTGTAAATCTTTACGGG
>NW_006408637.1:3413856-3420759 GCF_000296735.1 Chrysochloris asiatica
ATAATCATTGTAATGAAACAAGGTATAAGATTTGTTGCATGTAAAACTGATGATATGCCCTGTAAACTTTCACTCAATCTACAATAAAAACCTTAAAAAAAAAAAAAAAAGAATACACAGTCACTAGGCCAAAAATAAATGATCAATATTCAACAATTTCAAGACATAGTATATAATCAAAAGCCAAGGGTACTGAAGAAAGAAGTCCAGTTTGTACTGAAGGCTTTAGTGAAGAACAGATCTCCAGAAATTGATGGAGTACAAATTGAAATATTTCAACAAATTGATGTGGCACCGGAGGCACTAACTCAGCTATGCCAAAAGTTTTGGAAGACAGCTATGTGGCCAACTGATTGGAAGAGATCCATATTTGTGCCCATTCCAAAGAGAGGTGACCTAACAGAATGCAGAAATCATCGGACAGTATGATCAATATCACATGCATATAAAATTTTACTCAAGATAATTTAAAAACAGTTGCAACATTACATTGACAGCGATTTGCCAATGAATCTAGCTGGATTCAGGTGAGAACATGGAACGAGGGCTATCACAGCTGATGTAAGATGGACCTTGGCTGAAAGCAGAGAAAACCAAAAAGTTATGTACCTGTGCTTTATTGACTATGCAAAGGTTCCCATCTTGTGGATCATGACAAGCTACGGACCATACTGCAGAGCACGAATATTCCGGAACACTTAATTGTACTCATGTGGAACGTGTATATTGACCAGAAGGCAGTCGTCCAAAATGAACAAGAGGACACTGAGTGGTTTCAAATTAGGAAAGGTTTGCAACAAGGTTGCATTTTTTTCACCATACTTATAAAACCTGTATACTGAACAAGGTATCTGAGAAACCAGTTTATCTAAAAAAGAGCATGGCAACAGATTGGAGGAAGACTCATTAATAACCTGGGATATGCAGATTACAACACCTTGCATGCTGTAACAGAGCAGGACTTCAAATACTCACTGATGAAGATCAAAGACAACAGCTTTCGGTATGGGTTGCACCTCAATGTAAAGAAAACAAAAATACTCACCACTGGATCAATAAATAACGTGATAAATGGAGAAAGACTGAAGTTGTCAAAGACTTCATTTTGCTTGATTTCAGCAACCACACTCACGGAAGCAGCAATCAAGAAATTAAACAATGTAATGCATTAGGTATATCTACTGCACAAAACCTCTTTAAAGTATTTAAGGGCAAGGATGTCAGTTTGAGCACTGAAGTGGACCTGACCCATGTCATGGCATTTTCAATAGTCTTATATAGATGTGAAAGTTGGACAGTGAATTAGAAAGACCATAGAAGACCAGCAGGGGCACACAATACAAATGTATTGGCACAATGGCAGCAGCAATGGGCTCAAGCTTCACAATGATTGTGAGGATGGTATGTCAGGCAGTAATTCATATACTGTGAATAAAGTCTATATACAAGTCAGAACCGATTCAGTGGAACTTAAGAACAAAAATGTGCAAAATACTGAATGATACACAAAACATTAAAAGACAATGGAAGGTGATAATCTGCCCTGTAAACGTTCACTTATTTCATAATAATAATATAATAATAAGAAGAAGAAAATGGGAGGAATACAACCATTTCAAGAGGTAACATATGATCAACAACCAATGTTAATGAAGGAAGAAGTCTAAGCTGCTCTGAAGGCATTGGCAAAAAATCAAGTCTTCAGGAACTGATGGATTACAAATTGAAATCTTCCAGCAAACTGATGCAGCATTGGAGGTGTTCACTCATCTACGCAAGTAAATTTGGAAGACAACTTTAAAGCCAAATTGTAAGAAATCCATAATTGTGCCCATTGCAAAGAAAGGTGACAAAACAAATGTGGAAATCACCCAACAATATCATAAATATCACACGCAACTAAAATTTTCTGAAGATAATTCAAAAACGGTTGCAACGATACATTGATGGAGAATTATATACATTGAAGCCAAATTAAGAGGAGAATGAAATGAGGGCTATCATTGCTAAAAAATGGATGAATTGAAGCTAAGAGCAGAGAATACCAGAAAGATGTTTACTTGTGTTTTATCGACTATGCACAGGCTTTTGACTAATTCATGATAAATTATGATAACATTGCTAAGAATGGGTATTCCAAAACACTTAATTGTGCTTAAAAGGAACCTGTACATGTTGTTGTTGTACAATGCCATCAAGTCAGTTCTGACTCATAGCAAGCCTATGTACAACTCAACGAAACCCTGCACCATCATCACAATTGCGGCTACACTTGAGCCACTGTTGCCGACACTGTGCCGATCCATCTTCTTGGTCTCCCTCTTTTTTGCTGGCCCTCCATTTTAACAAGCATGATGTCCTTCCTCAGGGTCTGGTCCATCCTGATATAAGTCTGAGTTATGACAGCCAAATTCTTGCCATCTTGGCTTCTAAGGTGCATTCTGGTTGTACTTCTTCCAACACAGAACTGTTTGCTCTTCTGGCAGTCCATGGTACCTTTAATATTCTTCTCCATACCATAATTAAAATGCATCGATTTTTCTACAGTTTTCCTTACACATTTTCCAACCTTCACACACATATGAGGCTACTGAAAATACCAAGGCTTGGGTCAGGCACACTTCAGTCCGAAAACTAACATCTTTAGCATCTTTGCCTAATGTAATACATTGTTTGATTTCTTGACACCTAACAGTGTAAAGTTTTTGGAATTTTACTTGTTTTTTACTTTTCTTTAACTTACTGACTAAAATTAAGGTACGACTAATATGCTATGATATATGGACAACAGTTGAACTCACATTAGATTTAATTAGTCAGGATTTGAACTAGAACAATAGGCAAAATAAATCTGGTGTCTAAGCTCAGCCTTGATTTTTATGTCTGTTAATTCTCTGGTGATTTTGAAAATCTTATATTGTTGCTAACTTCAAACCTTCAAAAATGAGTCATATGTCTCTGTCAAGTAAAAAAGGACAAAATCAACATTCAGAGATATATTATTTTCAAAGTTAAGAGAAAAATGTCCTAAACAGTTGAAATTATTTACCAGTAACTGCTATTGTTTTTTTATTTCAGAACCTACAATACTACTTTAAGAACACAAAAGGCAGACAATTGTAATGGAATGTGTAGCAATCAGGACTTCTCTGTGTTAAATGTTTGCAATAAAAGGGAGCCAAAGGAATTTGCTTAGTATTAACTATTTGGGAAAAGTACAGGTGGATTTTTCTGTTGTTAAGTGCTGTAAAGTCGGTTCCAATTTAAAGTGATCCTGTATAGTCTTTCTGAAAGTGGTATCAGATTGGAACACCTGACCTTGCACTTAGCAATTCAGTGTTTATCCTGCAATGCCACACCAGGACTCCCAACTATTTGGTTCAAGAAAGGAAAACAGTCTCTTTAAAATGTTTTCCTTACATTAGCAATCTTGGTCTCTTAAATGTAGCTTCCAAATTATGTTTCTTATAATAAGCATGCAGATAATATTATCCTCATTTCTCAGATGGGTGAGATGTGACACAAAGGTTTCAAAATACTTGTCAAAGTCACCTATTCATAATTTGTAGGCCCAAGATGTGAACTATAATCCATAGACTTCAGATTTGGTGGACTCCGTTCTACCAATGTCTGGTGTAATGCTGTGGGTTAATATGCTAGACTGCAAAGCTGTTTGACCTGCAGGTTGGTGGTTCAAGCTCACCAGCTGCTCCTCAGAAACCCTATACAGGGTTGCTATGGGTTGGAACCAACTTGATGGCACTTAACAACAACAATATTCTACTATACTGCGTCCAGTGAATCTGGACACTTTGATGTCTTGCATCTTGATTTTCTTTATCTATACAAATTAATAGAGATATCTGCCTTACCCAAGTCACAAATGGTTTGCACTGGACTACTAAAGACCAGTGGTTTAAAGATAACAGGTAAATGACAAAGAAACATCTGGCAATCCACTTCTGTACAGATTATTGCTGTTGGTTATCAGGTTGGGTCGAGTCAGTTCCAACTCATAGTGACCCTACTGTTGTTGTTAGGTGCCATCAAGTTGGTACCAACTCACAGCAACCCTATGCACAACGAACAAAACCCTGTCCGGTCCTGGGCTAACCTCACAATTGTTGCCAACCTTGAGTTTGATGCTGCCACTTTGCCAATCCATCTCTCTGGGGTCTTCCTCTTTTTCTTTGACCACATTACCAACTGTGATATCCCTCTCTGTGACTGGTCCCTCCTGACACTATGTCTGAAGTATGAGAGACAAAGTCTGACTAACCTGGCCTCCAAGGAGAACTCTGGCTACACTTCTTCCAACACAGATCTGCTGGTTCTTTTGGCAGCTATGGCACTTTCAATATTCTCCTCCAACACCATTACTCATATGCATCAATTCTTCTGCCATCTTCCTTATTCATTGTCCAGCTTCCACATGCATACGAGGTTATTGAAAACCCATGGCTTGGGTCCAGCGTACCTTAGTCCTCAAGCTGACATCTTTGCTCTTCAACACTTTAAAAAGGTCTTGTGCGGCAGATTTGCCTAACGCAATAGGTCGTTTGATTTCTTGGCTGCTGTTTCCATGAGTGCTGCTGGTTGATCCAAGAAAAATGAAGTCTTTGACAACTTCACTCTTTTCTCCATTGATAAGAATGTTTTTATTGGTCCAGGGGTGAGGATTTTTATTTTCTTTCCATTGAGATGCAATTCATACCAAGGCTATGGTCTTTGATCTTCATCAGTAAATGTTTCAAGTCCTCTTCACTTTCAGCAAGCAAGGTTGTATCATCTGCATATCGCAGGTTGTTAATGAGTCTTCCTCCAATCCTGATGCCACGTTTTTCTTCATAGAACCCAGCTTCTAGCAGTATTTGCTCAGCATACAGGTTGAATAAGTATGGTAAAAAAACACAACCTTGTCGCACACATTTCTTCATTTTAAACCATTCAGTGTTCCCATGTTCTGTTTGAACAACTGCCTCTTGGTTCAGGTACAGATTCCTCATGAGCACAATTAAGGGTTCAGGAATACTCATACTTGACAATGTTTTTCATAGCTTGTCATGATCCACACAATCAAAAACCTTTGCGTAGTCAACAAACCACAGGTAAACATCTTTCTGGTATTCTCTGCTTTCAGCCAAGATCCATCGGACATCAGCAATGATATCCTTTGTTCCACGGTCTCTTCTGAATCCGGCTTGAATCTCTGGAAGTTCCCTGTCAACGTATACTTGCAGCGTTTCTATATTACCTTTAGCAAAACTTTACTCACATGGGATATCAGAAAAATAGTCCAATAATTTCCGCATTCTACTGGGTCACCTCTCTTTGGAATGCACACAAATACTGATCTCTTCCAATCAGTTGGGCAGATAGTTGTCTTCCAAGTTTTTTGGCAGAGATAAGTGAGTGCCAACTGTGCACTTTCTTGAAAGATTTCCATTTTTATTCCATCAATTCCTGGAGCCTTGTTCTTTGACAATTCCTTCAAGCACCTTGGTCCATAGTTAAGAAAATTCTATGGAGCAATTCTACTTGTAACACATGGGGTTGTCGTGAATCGAAATTGGTTCAACAGTAATAAACTGTTTATTGGTTTGAAACCTAGACCACAGGGTTGTTATAAATATCAATCATACGTTGTCTATAATTATGTTCCATGAATTTAAGTCAACGTTTTCATATGAATTTAAGTCAACAAACAGAGAAAGCACAGATACTTGACGTGATAGAATAGTGGTTATTAGTCTTCAGAGTAGCTACTTTCATGGTAAACAAAAATTTGTCAGCTTTTGCCTTCCCCTGAGTAACTACCATCAAGCTGGAGAATCCTAAGTTTTATGTGAAGACGTACATTTGTGAGGGAACACTGGGCCACAGAGTTCCACACCCCATGCTTATAAATAAAATATCAGTACTCATCTTTAAGGAGCTCTGGTAGCGTAGTGGTTACAAATCGGGCTGCAAACCTTAAGGCCAGCAGTTCAAAAGTACCAGTTGCTCCACGGGAGAAAGATGAGGCATTCTACTCCCGTAAAGATTTATAGCCTCAGAAATCCTGTACAGGGTCACTATGGGTAGGAACCAACTCACGGCACTTAACAACAACAACAACTCACCTTTTACCCTAGATGTAGGATAGTGAGAAACATGTCCATGCTCCTATGCCAGAGTTACCCTAACATCCACAGGATAGAGAGACTCTGACTATTCAAGATGCAAATCATTTCCAAGGACATTGACCGCATATGCTCCATAGGAATCATAAACCTGCTAATCACCCTGAGATCTAGTGGAGAGAAATAGAAGAAAAACATGAGTCCATGCCTCTTTCACATAAATATTTTAAGACTTTCCCCAAACATTTTAAACACATTTTTAACATTTTAATACCAGGCCCAGTGTTCATGTAAAATGGAAAGGCTGGGATTTGGGTTAGGGTGCCATGTGGAGAAAATTGAAAATCAGACATGGAAGTGTACCACTGCTTCAATTCTGTATGATGACCAGAATCAAAAAGCCAGAGGCAACTACAGGACAGCAAATCTTCAGTACAATTTTCTGAGAGGTATCCCCAATACCACATAAAATTTTTATTTTTCAGATATACAGAGTTAGAATGAGCTATCGTAACTGAGAACTCAATATATTGTGTAGCATACTCAAAGAATATTTATATTTTTAAAAGGCCACCATCAAATAATTATGTACTTGCCAAGAGCTGGCTTTCTTTGAAGTCTTTTCTGTAATTCTTTCAACTCCATTATGTAAGTCTATCACTACTCCCCATTTTACGTATCACTAAAAAGTGATGAATCCAAAGTTCTTGTCATTGTTAGGTGCCATCGAGTCGGAACCAACTCATAGCGACCCCATGCACAGCGGAACAAAACAATGTCC
>NW_006408637.1:3420859-3422636 GCF_000296735.1 Chrysochloris asiatica
CCTTATCTTTCTCCCGCGGAGCAGCTGGTAGTTTCAAACCGCTGACCTTAAGGTTCGCAGCCCGATTCGTAACCACTACGCTACCAGAGCTCCTTACCTTGAAAACCTTGTACAGGGTCGCTATGAGTCGGAACTGACTCCACGGCACATAACCACCATATACAGAGAGAGAGTGTGGGGGGGTGTCAACAACATAAGTAAGGTATGCAAATACGATCAATCATTCAAGATCAAAAGGGCAACATTTCCTTCAGGCCAAAGTTGAGAAGGGATGGGAAGGAGAGTGGAATGGAAACAGGAGGATGGGGGATAACTGTTACTGCATGGAGGGGAATGCTGTCATTGAGATGAAACAAAGTATATGATTTTCTAAATGTAAAACTGCTGACCTACTCTGTAAATCTTCACTCAACTGACAATAAAAGTTTGTGGGGTTTTTTTTTTTTAAAAAAAAAAAGATGTCTTCTAGGGCACAGTCAGATAAGACTAAAACAATGTTGGCCCAATACAATATGAACTGGTGGTGGTGGTGAAGTTTGGGGTATTTAATTCCTTATTATTAGAATTACTTCTTTCAATGATACTAAAAAAATCTATAATCTGAAAACAAATTTCATCATGTATGTATGACAACATGAAGAAAGAAAGATCAAAATGTACAGTCTTATTAAGGAGGACTGCTGGCACAGTGGTTAAATTTAGATCCCAGTCAGAACATCAGCAGTTCGAACTTACCAATCACTCCATGGGAAGAGGATGTGGCATTTCTGTAAACATTTACGGCATCAGAAACCCTATGGGTAGTATTACTCTGTCTTATAGGGTTGCTTTAAGTAGGAACGGATTCTATGAAAATGGTTTTATTTTTTTGTTTCGCTTTTTATATCATATTGCTATTCTCAATAACTAAGACAGTACAAGCTAAATTTTTTAAATAAGCAAATTGTCATTGGTTTTAAGTGCCTTTGAGTTGGCAACTCATAAGGACCCTGTACAGGGTTTCCAAAGAGAGACTGTTGGGTTTGAACCTCTGACCCTGATGTTAGCAGTCCAATGATTATCCAACAGTGCCACACCAAGATTCTAATTAGTTACATATAAAAAGGAAGGGGGGTAGGGATAGGGAGAAAAAAAGCACCCTTCTGATCTTTTAACTTTTTTCTCTTCTGCTTCTTTTCAATAACTACCAGTAGTACCTATAATACTTTATGCAAACTTCCACAATAGCATATTTAACATTCTAATTATTAGCTTCAGTAACCAGTCTCTTCCAATAGACTTCATGTACTTAAAGAGTCAGAATGGTCTTAATCATCTCTTCATATCCAGTTTTAGTTCTTGATATTCAGCATACATTTGCCAATATTTATTACACATTTAGTTTATATAAAAACAGGTTTAAGCTCAGTTACTTGCAGGAGAGCAAACAAGAAACACAAAATGTAGAAATCCAGGTATCAGAAGACAAGGAGTGGGCTGAATGCCATATAAGTAGCCCTAGCTCATCAAGGGGAACAGCTGCTGACCAGATCTAGCAGGCTATTGACAAGGGCTGCCAGCTTTACCTATCCTACCCTATTTCGAGAGAAGTCAGATATCATTCTTTTTTTATGTAAATTTTTGGGTTTAAAAAAAAATAAACAAAGAACTTTATAAGTCAAACAAAAACACATTAACTGGAGAACAAACAAGATGGCGGATCGGGTGGAACTGCAGTAAGAGCTCCACCAGCAACAACACAGAATACCCGACCAAGCAAGCTCAGGGGATGGTCCCA
>NW_006408637.1:3422865-3428101 GCF_000296735.1 Chrysochloris asiatica
AGCTTAGCCATCCTGGCCTCCAAGGAGCACTCTGGCTGCACTTCTTCCAAAACAAATCTATTGGTACTTTTGGCAGTCCATGGCACTTTCAGTATTCTCCTCCAACACCACAACTCAAAGGCATCAATTCTTCTATGGTCTTCCTTATTCACTGTCTAGCTTTCGCATCCATATGGGGTTATTGAAAATACCATGGCTTGGGTCAGGCACACCTTAGTCCTCAAGCTGACATCTCTGCTCTTCAACACTTTAGAACACTCCAAAACTGTACTCTTCTCCCTTCTCAACACCTTCATGGTCAATAGAAAGAACACCCACCCCTAAGAGGACTGGTTCTGTGGTCCCCTAATACATTTTTAAAGTGAATCATGCACTCTTTTCCAGTACATTTGAACAAGAAAAGGCTTCTGATGTGTCTCTAGTCTCCTGTTCACAGAAAATATCAGAAGAAAAAAAGGCAACTTTTGTCTCTTGTTACACACTGGTAGCATGTATGAGTCCTGGTGTGGCACTGTAGGATAAGCACTCAGCTGCAAAGTCGATTTGAAACACAAGGTCAGCAGTTCAAACTCACCAGCCGCTCCTTGGAAACCCTTCACAGCGTCGCTATGAGTCAGAATCAACTCTATGGCACTTAACAACAACAACAACAGCAAGATTCCCTATAGCATTTTCACATCATCACCGAGAACAAAATATAGACAAAAGTAAACGGAGGTTTGTCAGTTGCTGCATCGTGAGTTGCTTTAGTCCTCATGGTTTTGATGTTTTAAAGGGCTTATTTACTTCTCAGTGTGAGTATCAGCTTCCTAGCTCTCTATACTTGTAGAAGATGTCTCCACAGAGAAGGCCAGGCTTTTGTCATATGGATCTGCACAGATATCAAGGGACTAGAAGATTAGGAAGGAGAGTAAACACCTGCATGAGTGTCAGAATACTAAGCAGGAACATCATTTAAGGTCAGTAAAGCAATGTAAGAATTCAAAGGAAGGAGCATGTGAAGAGAGATGGTGGCAAGGGATCTATTACAAAAAGAGATGGGTTTAAGCTGTGTGGAAAAGATAAACATTCAAAGATCAAAAGCTTAAGAAAGCTGAACTTCTTCATTTAGTGATGAGACAGGGCAATGAGACAAGGGGGGAGAAGGGTGTTTCATGGAAAAGGAACCATTAGAAACAAACCAACTGAGACAAGGATGTACTAGCAAGTCCAAAGAGGGGCAGTGAATGGAAATGAATGATGCACACTACAAGACCAGTGATTCTTCAGGGATTATCCTAAGTGATTTAAATGCAATGTTTTGTTTAGTCTGTATTATAAAGTAAGTATTATAAAGTAGATATTAAAAAGTTGGCTCCAAGAAGTTTGTGAAAAGATAGAATTAAAATATAATGGCAGTTTCCCAGGAATATTTTGAAGCCCTCTCATACGTGACTTGAAAATTGACTCCATGGCACCTATCAACAACAACAAATCAGTATTACAGGAGACTTGGGGGTGAGAGGAGGATGAAGGGTACAACTTATTAAGCACTGAACTACTAGCCTAATACAAACTTGCCCAAAGGCACCTCAGAGGACAGACGTGGCAATTGGCTGCTGAAAGGAACCATGGAAAGTTCTCCTCTGCAGGAGTCAGAATCAACCGAACAGCAAACAATAACATCACCAGTGTAACCATCAGCTGTCTGTCAGTTTGTAGTACTGTGCTGGTTTACATGTTGCTGTAATGCTGAAAGCTACACCACTGTTACTTCAAATATCAAAGTCACCCATACTGGACTAAGAGAGATTAGGAAGAAAGGCCTGGCAATTAATCAAAGCAAATTCATCACACTAAAACCCTCTGGATCACAGTGGAATATTGTCCAATATAGTGCTGGCAGATAAGCCCCCCAGGCTGAAAGGGGGGCTCAAAACTCACAGTAGCAGCAAAAACTTACCTAAGCCCCACAACTATTGTGAAAATTACACAGGTTTAGTCAACATTTTGTTTTGTTGTATATGGAGTTATTGTGAATCACAGCCAACTCAATGGCAACTAATAAAAGGACCAGAGTAAGGCATTAAATCCACTTTGCAAAAAAAAAAAAAAAACACCTAAAAAACCGCTCCCTAAGTCGCTATGGGTCGGAACCGACTCGACGGCACTTAACAACAACAACAACAACAACACTTAAAGGAGCTCTGGTTACAAATCAGGCTGTGAACCTGAAGGTCAGCAGTTCGAAACTACCAGCTGTTGCGTGGGAGAAAGATGAGGCTTTCTGCTCCTGTAAAGATTTACAGGCCCGGAAACCCTGTGCAGGGTCACTATGAGTCAGAACCGATTCCACAGCACATAACAACAACAACAGTTAAAGGGTCAAGATGGCTAGATAGAGCAAAGGCCAGGGGGACACTCAAACAGCCTGATCCAACACCTTTTTATAGTTACATTATTCTATATCTCTTCAAAGTAAAGATACAGGATGCCAGGAAGAAGAGGTCTGGGCTGAAATGAGGGGCCCTTAAGTATTATCCTACGAAGGCTGAACTTTAAGCAATAGGAAACTTTGAAAGTATTCAGCTGGGGAAGGAAATGATCAGATCCAAACTCTAGAGACAAACCAGCATATGGTTAAAAACTGGGTTATTAGTTTGTTTTCTTGTTTACACACCCAATTCAAGAAGAGATGAAAAAGTCTTCCGGTATTTTTGAGTCAGTATTTTTAAAATGCTTATTTCACACTTACCACCTCCAGATTATTAGTCACTTAGAACAGTCAGATAAACTTTTTTAACTGGCTAAGAATCCTAAACCCAGAAGGACTTAAGTCAGGCTCTGAGACTTGTGTTAAAACAATGAGAACAGGCCACAGAGGACTGAGACTTGCAGGCATTTTCTCTGTCGAAGTTCGCATGTTATACAGGCCCCACACTCAGGAAATTGTAGGCCTTGGGCTATCCACAGTATTAACTTCAAAAGAAAAAAAAATACACCAGAATGTGTTCTGAAGTTTTGTGATTTAAATAAAACATAGAAAATGAGGAGGGCAAAGTCTCATGGCAGATCCCTTGAGTAGTCTACTGTGCTGATGTCCTTTGCTGAGACAAGATGAGATTGAACTCTCAGCATTCTCCAGTAAACAGTGTTCCAGTTATAAAGGGCATTAGTAAAGTTGGCGTGTCACTATCTCACTCTGCTGAAAAGGACTCTCAAGGCCATGCAAGACCAGTTCCCACTGAGTCAACTCTAACTTTAGGTGACTTATGTGTGCCAGAGACAAACTTTGCTTCATAAGGTTTTCAATGGCAGATTTTTCAGAAATACATCTCCAGGTCTTTCCTTGAAGGACATTCTGGGTACAGCCAACTTCAATCTTTCAGTTATCAGCCAAGCTTGTTAACTGTTTGTGCCACCAAACAATCCAATCATGGTGTATTTACTGAGAAGCTGATATATGCCATTTGATTAATTAGGAATACAATAGAAAACCATACAGACAAGTAACCGGCCGCATGGAGCTTCCATTTCTAGAGCCTGGACAAAGCATCTAAAATAACACTGAACAGACACGGAGTTGCACAGCCATTCCGTCTGTCACTGAAGGCTTTCATACTGTCAGTATTCTGAATTGGTTACACCAGTGATTCTGGACTAAGGCAGGATAAGAAGAAAGGCCTGGCTACCTACTTCCAAAAAATCAGTCAAGGAAAACCCTATGGATGGATGGATTCTTTGTTGTTGTTGTTGTTAAGTGTCACTGAGTCAGTTCCGACCCATAGTGACCCTGTATAGGGTTCCTGAGGAGTGGCTGGTGAATTTGAACCACTGACCTTGTGGTTCAGACTTTGAGGTCTAGTGATGGTTGTGACCAATCCTGGGCATGGTGTAGGACTTGGCAGTGTTTCATTCCATTGTGCTTGGGATTGCCATGACTCAGGACAGCTATCATGAATAGATTCTCAAAAATTGGTTGACTGATTCAATTATCCATCAATGTTACACGTTATTGTAGCACCACATTAGGGCAAGTAAAAGACAATCAGTACTCCATTTTACAGGAAGCTCTGGTAGCGTAGAGGTGAAGAGTCAGGCCGCGAACCTCAATGTCAGCTATTCTGTAGGAGAAAGATGAGGCTTTCTGATCCCATAGAGATTTACAGCCTTAGAAACCCTTTACAGGGTGGCCATGCGTCAGATCCAACTCCCGGGCACATAACCACTTCATTTTACATACTACAGGGGGCAGCAAGTAAGTGAAATCTCATAATCAGTGACAGAACCATCTGAACTAAATTATACTCTAGTTCCATGGACCTTTCACTTTTCATTAAAATAAACAGACAAACAAATAATAGTTGCTGTTGGGTTGACTCTGACTCTTGGCAACCCATATGTGTCAGAGGACAACTGTGCGCCACAAAATTTTCAGAGGCTGATTTTGAGAAAGTAAACCACTAGGCCTCTGAGTGGACTAGAGTCTCCAACCATTGGGTTATTAGTCAAGAGAGTTAGCAAATAAATCATTACCACAGAAGACATAATATGACCTACATTTCTCTTAATAGTTATTACAAAAGGAGGGTCTAATACCAAATTACAAAAAATACGGCATCACATATTTCTGTTGACTCTGAAAAGTAATTTGCCAAGAGTTTTCATTGTTCTGGTGTGTTACTACTACAATTCAGAGTTAGTGATAGGTCAGCTGGCAAACATATGATATCATACTCACTGGAGGCATTCTGATAGGTGCTGTGAAGGATAAAGAGAAAGAACACACACTATGCCCTTAAGCTGGATTCCTGGTGTGGCGATGTGGGTTAATACACTGAACTGACTGCAAAGTCAGTTTGAACCACAAGGTCAGTGGTTCAAGCTCACCAGCTGCTTCTCAGAAACTCTATATAGGGTTGCTATGGGTCGGAACCCACTCAACGGCATTTAACAGCAGCAACGACAGTATAATTATATACTTAACTATATAATTAACACCATCTGTGTGGGTCAGTTATGAGAAAAATCTTTAGCGGAATCAGTGGTAAGCACAAACTGAAAGATAAGCACAACAGTATACAGTGTTTGTGTTTTGTTCTCCTTTAAAATAAAAATCATTAGTTTTAGAATGTCATATACAAAAGAGCTATCTTGACAATGATTCTGGTTTCATGATCACATTTAACACTGGGAAGATCATTAGAGACTATGTAAAGGACTTAGCACATGCCCATTAGTTAGTCAATGTTCAATA
>NW_006408637.1:3428480-3430019 GCF_000296735.1 Chrysochloris asiatica
TATTGTTGTTAAATGTTTTCAAGTCAGTTCCAGCTAATATTGACCCTGTTAAGGTTTTCTGAAGCTATGAATCTTTAGAGGAGGAGAAATCCTCATCCTTCTCTCACAGAGTAGCTGGTGAACTCGAACTGCAGACTTTATGGTTAGCAGTCCAGTGCTTATCATGTAGCACTACCAGAGCTCCAGAAGAATCTGGCAGAATTCTTGAATTTCATCATCATTGGTTTTAGCGGTTGGTACATAAATTTGAATAACCGTCATAGTAACTGTTCTTCCTGGTAGGTGTATGGATATTATCTATCACAGACAACATTGCACTTTCAGTGAGATTTTGAAATGCTCATTTTTAACAATGAATGTGATGTCATTCCCCTTCAAACTGCCATTTCCGGCATACAAAACCATATGACTGTCCAATTCAAAGTGGCCAATACCAGTCCATTTCAGCTCACTAATACGTAGAAGATTGATCATTACACTTTGATATAATTTTTTATGACTTCCAGTTTGCCTATATGTATAATTCAGACACTCCATGTTCTGATTATTAAGGAATGTTTGTACCTGTTCCTTCCCATTTTGACTTGTGTCCCATCAGTAAATGAAGGTCTGAATGCTTTTCTCTAACTATATCATTACAGTCAATTCTTCTCTATGGAGGTAGCTCTTCCCCAGTCATATTTTGAGTGGCTTTCAACTTCTGGTACTAAAACAGACAATGTTCTGCTATGATTCATAAGGTTTTCAGTGCCTAAACTTTCCAAACTGGTCTGCCTCTCCTTTTCAATCTATCTTAGTCTAGAAGCTCTGCCCAAACCTGTCCACCATGGATAATCTACTGTGTTTAAAACACCTGTGTCATAGCTCCTGGTATAACAGCAACAAAAAGCCAGCACAGTATGACAAATGGACATGTAAGTTATGGAATGTATACTTAGTTTTCAATTAGGAAAAATATAATGCATACAAACAAATACTCAATAAACAGTATTAGCAATTACCTAGAGTAGTCATAAAAACTGAGAATGAATCTTTTGCCTTACTTCAAATGAGGACATAGTCCAACTATTTAGAGAACATAAAAAAACCAAACCAGTTCATGATGAATCAATACTGAGTCATGGTGACCCTATGTGTACTGCATAGATGGTTTCATAACTGTGACTTTTGGAAGCAAATTGCCTTGTCTTTCTTCTGAGGTACTTGTGGGTTGAAGTGAACCATCAACTTTTTAGTCAGTATTCACAAGTTTTACCACCTGCACCTTCCAGGAACTCCACAGAACACAAGCAACATTGAAAACTCAAATACATGTTAACACTGAGTTACTTATTACAGAAAGTTAAAGGGAGGACAGTGACTTAAGATGGGGTCAGTAGAGAAAGATTCTGTCTCTGCCATAAAGCAACATGTTCATTTTAAGAAACTCAGAACCCAAGAGAAATAATTCAGCACTATTTTTAGTTCTAAGAGAGACATTTGACACACAGGCTTTGAAACACGTTACTAAATCTCACTGTGGTTGCTAGATGCTATGTA
>NW_006408637.1:3430958-3431915 GCF_000296735.1 Chrysochloris asiatica
CCATACTTAAGGGTGTGGTCTTTAATCATCATCTGTCAGTATTTTAAGTACTCTAAGTCCTGGTGTGGTACTGTAAGATAAAAACTCAACAGCAAGGTAGGTTTGAACAAGCTTGGCTGTTCAGACTCGCTTTGGGTTGGAACCGACTCAATGGCACTTAACAACAGCAAGCTTTCAGCACAGATTCCCAGTGTGGTGCTGTAGGATTACTTCTGGACTGTGAAAGGGAAGGTCGACAGCTCAAACACATCAGCTGCTTCTGGAACATCCTTTATTGCTGTTATTATTACGTGCATCTGGTTAGTTCTGACTCATACCAACTTTGTATAGGGTTTCTGAGAAGTGGCTGGTGAGCTCGAACGGCCAGCCTTGCGGTTCAAACCAATTTTGCAGTCCAGAACATTAATCCACAGTGCCACACCAAGAGTCCAGGAAATCCTATCCAGGGTTCTTGGAGTTAGAACCAACTCAGTGGCAAATAACAACAACAAGAACAAACTTTCAACAAGGCAGGTTTTATCATCTGCATATCTCAGGTTGTTAATGTCTGTTCTACAATCCTCCTGAGGTCACACTCTTCTTCAAAGAATCCACCTTCTCAGAGTATTTGCTCAGCATACACATTAAATAAGTCTAGTGAAAGAATACAGCCCTGACACATACCTTTCCTTATTCAAAATCATTCAGTATCCCCTTGTACTGTCCTAACAACTTCCTCTTGGTCTATGTACAGGCTGTTCATGCACAAAATCAATTGTTCTCGAATATTCATTATTCCCAATATTATCCACGTTGTTGTTGTTGTCAGGTGCCATCGAGTCGGAACCGACTCATAGCGACCCCATGCACAGCAGAACGAAAAAAATGTCCGATCCTGGGCCAACCTCACTACCGCTGCCACACTTGAGTCCATCAATGATGCCACCTGGCTGATCCATCTCGTTGGGGGTCTTCCTC
>NW_006408637.1:3432927-3433950 GCF_000296735.1 Chrysochloris asiatica
CATAGTCAATACAGCACAAAGAAACATCTTTCTGGTAGTCTATGTTTTCAGCAAAGACCATCTAACATCATCAATGATATCACTCATTCCATGTCCTCTACTGAATCCAGCTTGAATTTCTGGCAATTCCCTTTTGATATACTTTTGCAGCCATTTTTTGGATTATCCTCAGCAAAATTTTTATTTGCATATGATGTTAATGATATTGTTAGATGATTTCCTCATTGTGTATGGTCACCTGTCATTACAATGGACACAAATATGGATTTTTTCCATTCAGTTAGCCTTCTAAATTTCTTGGCAAAGATAAGTAAGTGGGCAGAACTCTAACAGCAATAGCACAGAATTCTGGATGATGAAAGTTCACAGGACGGTCCCAGAACCCTGACCTACATATAAAGGAATACTTACAAAGTTTGAAGGCTAACAATCAGTTGAATTTGTATTAGAAGTAATAAAAGTGATGTTTTCTAATCTGTGGCTACCAGCCGCTCCTGGAGAGGCCATCTTGGGCATGACAGAGTGGGTGAAGGATCAGAGGAGCTCCTACTGCAGAAGCCTGATCGATCATCGGAGATAAAGGTGTGGACATTGATTCTATAGTTTTTTCTGTTTTCTATCTTGCTTGTTTCTGCTCTAATCTTTCTTATTTCTTTTCTTCTGGTGACTGTAGGTTTACTATTCTGGTCTGTTTCTAGTTGTTGGAGATGTTGTATTAACGTGCTGATTTGGATGTGTGCATTTATTGCAATAAACTGTTCTCTCAGCACTGCTTTTGCCGTGTCCCAAAGATTTTGGTATGTTGTGTTTTATTCTATTTCTAGGAACTTTATGAATTTATGTTTTATTTGTTCTACTACACAGTAGCTTTTAAGAAGGGTGTTACTTAGTTTTCATGTATCTGACTTTACTGCCTTGGTATTCCTATTGTTGATTTCTAATTTTGTAGTGTTGTGGTCTGAGAAGATGCTTTGTAGTATTTTCATGTTGTAAATTTACGGAGGCTTGTTTTGTGGCCTAACA
>NW_006408637.1:3436394-3443437 GCF_000296735.1 Chrysochloris asiatica
TATATGTATTGCAGAGGCTCTGCAGGAAGCCTCGTTCACTGGGTACGCTGTAGCCCCATTTTAGGTATTCCAATCAGTCATAGGCAGAAGACGCACTTACAAGCATTCTAGTATGATGTTTCTGACTATTCCTTTCTCTACCTCTCCAGTGTCTACTCTGTGCTACCCGGTCACGGAAGTGCCGGAGGTCTAAATTTATTTTTGTAATTTTATTCTGTTCTGGATTTTTCCATCTATATCTTGAGTTCCAGATGGTGCTGCACTAGGTAAGTGTGCTGCAAAATACCTCTGTAAAGTGTTTAAGAACAAAGATATCAGTTTGAGGGCTAAGATGCTCCTGACTCAAGTCATGGTATTTCCAATTGGCTTATATGCATGTGAAAATAGGACCATGAGTTACGAAGACCATAGAAGAATTCATACATTTAGGTTTGGTACTGGAGAAGAATACTGAAAGTAGCAAGGATTGCCAGAAAAACAAACAAATCTGTGTTGGAAGATAGAATGTTCCTTAGAAGCAAGGATGACGACACTTTGCCTCTCATACTTCAGACATATTATCAGGATAGAATAGTTCCTAGAAAAGGGCATTATGCTGTGTAAAGTAGCGAGTCAGTGAAAAAGTGGAAGACCGCCAATAAGATGGACTGACACAGTGGTGACTGCAATAGGCTCAAGCGTAACAACTGTGAAAATGATGCAAGACCAGACAGTGTTTCTTTCTGTTGTGCATAGAGTTGCTATGAGTTGGAAACAACTCATAAGCACCTAATGTTGTATATATGTTGTTGTTAGGTACTACCATCAAGTAGATTCTGACTCATACTGGCATGACGCTGTACAGGGTTTCTGAGGTTTTAAATATTTGTAGGAGCACACCTTGTGGTTTGTACTCTACTGCTTTTCCTATGAAGCCACTGCATTTTATAAATATAACACACACACACATATACGTATATATATGTTGTTGTTGGGTGACATTAAGTCAGTTCAGACCCATAGCGGCATATATATTTGTTGTTGCTGTGAAGTGCCATGGAGTCAGTTTCGACTCATAGCAACCTTATATAAGGTTTCCAAGGAGAAACTGGTAGGTTTGAACTCCTGACCTTGTTATTTATAATCCAGTACTGATTCTATAAGGAGCTCTGGTAGCTCTGGTAGTGGTTACGAATCGGGCTGAGAACCGCAAGGTCAGCATTTCGAAACTACCAGCTGTTCCGTGGGAGAAAGATGAGGCTTTCTGCTCTGGTAAAGATTTTCAGCCTCAGAAACCCTGTACAGGGTTGCTATGAGTCGGAACCGACTCCACGGCACATACCCACCACCACAACTGATCCTATAACACCAACCCAGGAGCTCTGATAGCATAGTTGTTATGAATTGGGCTGCTAACCTCAAGGTCAGCAATTTGAAACTACCAGCTGTTACATAGAAGAAAGATGAGGCATTCTGCTCCTGGAAAGATTTACAATCTCAGAAACCCTGTATACGGTTGCTATGAGTCGGAACTGAGTCTACGGCACACCACCACCATAGACACACACACACACACACACACATGGTGTGGCACTGCAGGATAAAGCACTGGACAGCAGGTCAGTTTGAACCAAAAGCTCAGTGGTTCAAAATCACCAACTGCTCCTTGGTAACCCTAGACATGGTCACTATGAATCAGAACTGACTCGACAGCACTTAACAACAATATACACACACACATATGTGTATATATATATGTGTGTGTGTGTATGTATGTGTATAAATAAATACACACACACATAGAGATAGAGAGAGAGAGAGGTCTTTTTGTGGTGCTGTAGGATAAGCACTGGACTGATAACTACAAGGTCAGCTGTTTAAATCCATCACCATTCCACCGAAACCCTATATAAAGGTCTCTATAACAACCTATCAACTCTCTTAAGGCAATTGCCTGAATTCATTGCTGACATCATAAGAACTTTAGCAAATCTCCTACTTCTATGCTCAATAACTTCTCTCATAAAATGGACCAATGGGTAAGAAGGATGTCTGTCATGCTCCTGCTACATCACCAGCACCTGAATCACACAATTTATTCCACAAAGATTGGCTGGATGAATAGATGGATAAATAAGTAGGTAGACTTATGTCTGATGTGCCTTTTAGAGAAAGACTCTAGTCCTTTCAGTGCCTATGATATTTTCACCAAGCTTCGCTTTGAACATATGACTTTTTTAGCATCTTAAAGTTCATGTTGACAGAAAGGGTGAAAGTATGAATACTTTCTTCAGCTCACTTACTTCTGACTTGTTAAGAACAGTGATAACAGTTATTTCTAACTTGTTATCAACAGTGATAATAGTCCAGCCTGAGCTAGATAGCAACAAGAGCTATATGCCAACTTTCAAATTGCAGTTTTCATGGTAAGTTGTCTCTGTTTTGCTGCCACTAAGAAAAGAGTGCCATTTAGTGATGGCAAGAGTAAAGAAAAAAAAGTTGATGTACTAGAACTAAACTGATAAGACCGCCTTAGAGGACACTTGCAAAGTCACTCAAAACTCGGGCTTAGAGCCAATGCAAAGTCTGTACCTGATAGAGCAGGAACTATGTCAGCCACAAGAACATGACTCTGTGGCTTGATATTAAACTAAAACTGATGAAGGAGAAGGCACCTTAAGTCCTTTAAAGTTCCCTAAAATGCTCACCTGTAAAAGAAGAGAATGGTGTCAGCCAAATAATAATAAAAAACAAAGTAGCCTCAGAAAAAATATAAGGCCAGAAAATCCATCTTATCCTGTAGATGAGTAATGTAAATGTTCTGTTGATCCTTTAAAATGTAAAACACAGTAAGCTTCATCCTGTCACAGCTTACAGCCCTTGTGAGGAGACTGGAGGAAGGTTAGCATTCTTGTCTATGAGCATCTGTTCTTGTCACCTGTGGGTAACTCTCACACTCTAGTGGTTAGGATGATTAAATCACTTCTCTATCAATACAAAAATCTGAGATGTTGTCCCAGTCTTCATACATATAGTAAGCTTTGATAAACACCTATTAGCAACCAGATAGTGCATATATGATTTAGTAAGGCTATCCCTACATTTATGAAGCTTATCAAAAAACAAAGGGAATAGATCATCAACAATGAAATACTCAATAATTTATTAAGTTAAATGACAACAATATTTTATTAAACTATGGTATTAGGCTCATATAGAATGGTAAATCTGACCTCACTATTTCCACAGCAATAAGGATAAGAAGGAATGTACCAGTGAAAGCCATCATTACTTGCTAGGAATAAAAAAATAACAATCTTCAAAACTCAATTTTATTCTGTCCAATAGCTTGCTTTTGTTTTTATCTTTCTTTAAATTCTAAGACTTACTGAATGTTAAAACCCACAATGGTCTATTTGTTTAGCTGACTTCATCAAAAATCTCATTATCTTTTTCTGTTACTATATGGACTTTCAGAGTCATAAGAACTATAGATCTTACTTTCAGAGAGTGGACTGAGATCCAACTGCTGTAGTAATTATCAACTGACAACACAAAGGGTACCTATCATATGAAATTAAAGATGTTACAATTCACTTACGTCAGGAAATGTTTTAAGAGTACCCAACATATAAAATTAAAACCCATGCATAGGGGACATAATCATGTACACACATGCAACAAGAATATATTAGAGTGGAAAAAAAAAAAAGAATATATTAGAGTTGAAAGGACATTAGGGACCTTCGGCCCCAAGATTCTCAAAAGGGATGTCTCAAAGAGGGACGGCTAAAAGAACTTAAAGGTATTGATCAAGTCACACAACCAGCAGGTAACAAAGCATACGGACATTGTACTACACATTGAATGAAATGTGATAAGATCCATCTGAAGGTAAAATAAAACCTGTCTCAAAAATTATCAATAGACCAGAAAACCAGAAGTCACTTCTTTGAAAGAAAGACCTACAGGAAAAATACAAAACAATAAGGGCAGTCCGACTGTTACCACAAGAACAGGCAAGCTGCTTGCCCAGGAGACATCAAGGCAAGTGGTTGGGTCCTCTCAGTGCAAATCCTCTTCCAATACCAAGACGCAATGGAAATACACGCTCTGATTGGCGACCACACAAGTCACCCATAAGGAGAAGTGACCAAAGAATATCAATGAAGCGACGAGCTAAGCCCTGCATCATTCAGCAGACTACTGTGAACCTGGGTGGAGACCTGGTCAGGCAGCAGCGAGGCAAGACCTGGGGACTCTTGAGCTCAGAGTCAGTGACACAGCCACAGAGGACTAGAGTGGAGAGCAAAGCGACCAGCTGATAAGAAGAGGGTGGACATATGCAAGAACACCCACACTTGCAGATGATACCCACTTGACCTGGCTTCAATGACTGGATGAACAGAGCTCAACCAGAAGAAGAAAGAAGAGGGGGAGAAAAGCGTCATCTGATACAACTAGATAAACTTGACCTGCACCTATAAATGCAGTAGCTCAAAAGAGGAAATAAATACAAAGGTAAGAAGTGACTGGCTTACAAGCTTTCAAGAGGAAACCTAGATCCACAGGGTGGGGAGGATTGTAGAGTCTCCAGTGAATAGTATCCAACCTGTCTAGGAAGGGATGATGAAAAGAAATGCAGATGGGTCTCTTGTGATGCAATGTTGAATAATTGTTATCAGGACTGATTGTAAGGACTGGAAATGTAAAGGAGGATATTTTATAGCAAGGAGGGGAGTGGTTAACCTTTCAGTCTAGGAGGGCAGGCCCTAGGACCATCAATGGAGAAGAACGGAGAGTGGGACCCCACCCAGAGAAGCAGTGAGGCCTGAGATGGAGACAGAGAGGATGACTGAAGACATGGAGTGGCTGGGGACTTGAGATCCAGAGATGGAAAGGGGCTGTGTGCTGAGGACCATGGGGGGGCGGGGGTGGGCTTGCAGGGTATATACCCTTTGGTTGGGTGATGATGATGCATAGACGGGATGGTAACTATGGCAATGAAACGATGTATGATAGAATGAATGTAAAACTAATGTTCTCCCATGTAAACTATCACACAATACACAATAAAACATTTATTTTTAAAAAAATTATCAATAGAGAGATAAAGTAAGGTCCATTGGCTATTTTAGAATGGAAACCTCTAGAGAACAGGATAGAGTTTTCTTTGACTTCATCATGGGAAAAAAAAAAAAAAAAAAGCAAAATGTTTGGGGACAAAACCAGATACATTAATTTTAAGGTATAAGGAACCCAAGAACGTTAGTAAGCAATAGTAATTTGATTAACTGAGCATTCTGAGGAAATACTCCACTTGACTTGGAATCTGTATTACAAAAGTTGAATTACCAGTGTGGACAATTCAACACTAAATTTTAATTAAAGTTGTCACTAAGTGTGGTTTTCAAAGATGGCCACAATAACATCTCCCATCACACATGTCATTGTACAGTGTGCCATTGGCATTCCACCATGTTAAGGACTGAATTGTGTCCCCCGCCCCAAACATATGTCAACTTGGGAAGTAAAAGTATCTTCTATTTTGTGATTTGATTCATTATCCTTTGTGTTAAAAATCTTAACGTCTATATTAATGGATTGTGGTGCTGCACTGCTGGATCAGCACTGAATTGAATACCACAAGATCAAGAGTTCAAATCCACAAGCTGCTTCTCTGAAACCCTATATAGGGCCACTATGCATAGGAACCAATTCAACAGCACTTAGCACCAACAGCCTAATATTAATGGGTTCCTGAACGTCCAGAGGTTCAACCCGGATTCAGAAGAGGCTCTGGAACCAGGGATATCATTGCTGATGTCCGATGGATCTTGGCTGAAAGCAGAGAATATCAGAAAGATGTTTACCTATGCTTTATTGACTATGCAAAGGCTTTTGATTGTGTGGATCACAACAAGCTATGGACAACATTGCAAAGTATGAGTATTCCAGAACACTTAATCATGCTCATGAGCAATCTGTACCTGGACCAAGAGGCAGTTATTCAAAAAGAACATGGGAACACTGAATGTTTTAAAATTAAGAAAGGTGTGTGACAAGGTTGTATTCTTTCACCATACTTATTCAACCTGTATGCTGAGCAAATAATCCAAGAAGCTGGGTTCTATGAAGAAAAACATGGCATCAGGATTGGAGGAAGACTCATTAACAACCTGCAATATGCAGATGATACAACCTTGCTTGCTGAAAGTGAAGAGGACTTGAAACATTTATTGATTAACATCAAAGAGCACAGCCTTCGGTATGGATTACATCTCAATGTCAAGAAAACAAAAATCCTCATCACTGAACCAATAAATAACATTTTTATCAATGGAGAAAAGATTGTCAAGGACTTCATTCTTTTTGTATCAACTACCAACACTCATGGAAGCAGCAGTCAAGTAATCAAACGACATAATGCATCAGGCAACTCTGCTGCACAAGACCTTTTTAAAGTGTTGAAGAGCAAAGATGTCATCTTGAAGACTAAGGTGCACCTGACCCAAGCCATGGTATTTTCAATAACCTCATATGCATATGAAAGCTGGACAGTGAATAAGGAAAACCATAGAAGAAGTGATGCATTTCAGTTATGGTGTTAGAGGAGAATATTGAAAGTGCCATGGGCTGCCAAAAGAACCAACTCAATGGCACTTAAGAGCAACGATAAGAGCAATAAAAACAATAGTGTGGCATTGTAGGATGAGCATTGGACCACTTACTGCAAGACTGGCAGTTCACACCTAATATCCACTTCTCAGAAACACCATGCAGGGTCCCTACAAGTCAGAATCTACTCAACAGCACTGAACAATAACAACAAAAATTATGTTAATGACTCAAAATCAGAGGCAATCTATAGGATTAGGTTGTTTCTTGAGTCAATCACTTTTGAAATATAATCAAGATTAAAGAAATAAGCAGAGGTCAGTGGGGCTGACTACCACCAAGAAAGAAGATCCAGAAGCAGAGGGAGTTCTCTGGACCAAAACTCTCACCTGAGAACTTCCTAGACCTATTGTTGTTGTTGTTAAGTGCCGTCGACTCAATTCCGA
>NW_006408637.1:3444129-3450018 GCF_000296735.1 Chrysochloris asiatica
CTTCCTCTAGAGCCAGCACACTCTATTCAGACTTCTAGCCTCCAAAACTGTGAAAAGTAAAATCTTGTTTGTTACTCAGTGTGTATAACAGTATATTTGTTATAGAAGCACTGGTTAACTAAGACATCCCTTCAAGAGGTGAATTGTCATGTAGGAGTCCTGGTGTGGTGCTGTGGGCTACTTATCTTGGGTAAGAGGGAATTCTGTGTTATTTTTGCAACTGTTTGTAAGTCTTACATAAAAGAAAGAAAAAGAATAATACGTATCTTGTAGGGTTTTAAAGACAGCACTGTGTCCCTGTAAGATAAACTAACCACAAGGTTGAGCCTACCAGCTGCTCTACAGGAGAAAGATGAGATTTTTTACTCCTATAAAGATTTACAGCCTCAGAAGCCCTATATAACATAGTATGATTCGGAATCGACTCAACAACACTTAACAACAGCAACTGGGTTTTTAAAGATTTAAATAAAAGTGTTGCTGTTAGCTACCATCAAATTGACCCAAACTTATGGCAACCCCATGCACAATAAAACAAATACTAATCGGCCACTATCCCCAAGGTTGGTTGTAGACACTCTGGACAATTATAAGCCTCCGAGTTTTACTAGCTAATATTTGGAAGTAGATAACCAACCTCTTCTTCCTAATTCATCTTAGTCTGAAAGGTCTTTTGAAGTCTCTTCAGCATTATAGCAATACACAAGCTTCCAATGACACTGTGCACTACATGAATGGGCCAGGGACTGAACCCATTCCTCCTGCATAGAAGGTGAGAATTATACCACTAGACTACCACTGCAGTGCCTGGTATGCAAAGCATTCAAATACAATTTCCCTTGCCATCCTCACCTGTACCCATTGCCAAAGCCAGAAAGGATGATCCACGGACTTCCAGTTCAGACCTTGCTCTCTGAGCACAATTTCTGACATACTGTAGCTATTGTGCTTTGTTTGCTAAATGCCATTGAGTTAGTTCCAACTCATAACCATCCTGTATAGGGTTTCCAAGGAGCGGTTGTTGGGTTTGAACTGCCGAACTTTGGCATTCCATTACTTATGCTATAGAACCACACCAGGACCATAGCTATGCACACTTTGACCCAGAACATTTCTGACAAAATGAACTTAGGAAGCATATGATTGAAAACCTCCCACAGCAATAACATCTCTAAATCTCACCTCAGGCTTCATAATGCTTGGCAATTACACGCTGTGCTCTAGCCAGGAATTCCCATGCAGGCAGCTTCCCTGTCTAGTCATTCTGCATTACAGGTTAGACATTCTCAGTATCACAGGCACCAAATGCTACCTTGGCTGGGAGAGCTAACCGAAAGTTATCTAAAACTGCCTTCCAAAATTAATTAAGCTGCTCAAAATATTTGAGGAGACAAAAATGGGACTGAATCAGAAAAACTTTAATAAAATAAACACTTTTATTTTCTGGTGATAGAGTGGGCCACTTCCTCTTCCTCTCTGCCTCAGGAAAACAGGTGTCCTGTCAGTTCTCATCAGAATTGAACCTGACTTGTCTGGGAACACTGCCATGTCAAAATGGTGAGGGTCAAGGAGAAATTTCTGGAAAATCCTCAGAACACTTGAAAATGCTTTTGCCAATACAAATCTTGAAATCCTAAGAACATTCATAAATTTTACCAATGAAGATAAAAGGATAGATTTTTTGCACTGAAACAAAGGAGATTATTACCTACTTAAGGAAAATGCATAGCATCAAAAAATACATCTTATATGGGAAGTATTAGTTACCCAGTGCTACCATCACAGAAATAACAAAAGTGGGCAGCTTTAAAGAACAGAATTTTTTTCTCACAATTCTGGAGGCCAGCCACGTTGATTCCACTCTTGTCGAGAGTATCAGTTATTCCTTGGTTCCTGGAGTTATAGACGATCTGAAATGGTGCCTGCCTTCCTCCTGATTGTCTCTATGTCCACTAAGGTCTTCTTATAACTTAGAAGTTATTAGATAAAGAATCCAGACTACTTGGGTATAATCAAGTTAACACAAAAAAGAAAGTCCAAACAGGACCATATTTACAAACATTTGTTGTTGTTGTTGTTAAGTCATCGAGTCAGTACCAATTCACAGCAACCCTTTGCATTCACAAGAGAACGAAGCACTGCCCAGTTCTGCACCAACCCAACAATCGTTGATACATTTGAGCCCACTGTGCAAATCTATCTTGTTGGTGGTCTTTCTGTTTTTCTCTGACCCTCCACTTTACCAATCATGATAACCTTTTCCAGGGACTGTCCTTCCTAATATGTCCTAAGTATGAGATGAAATTTGGCCATCCTGGCTTCCAAGGAGCATTCTGAATGTACTTCCAACAAAGATCTGTTTGTTTTTTCAGTATTCCATGGTGCTTTTAATATTCTCCTCCAACATAATAACTCAAATGCATCAATTTTCTAGGGTCTTCTTTATTCACTTCCCAACTTTCACATGTGTCAGAGGTTACTGAAAATACCATGACTTGGATCAGATGTACCATTAATCCTAAAACTGACATCTCTGCTTTCCAACACTTCAAAGAGGTCCTGTGAAGCAGATTCGCCCGATGCAATACATCACCTGGTTTCCTGACTGCTTCTTCCATGAGTGCTCTCCTAGCAGGATGAAGTCTTTCACAACTTCAATCTTTTCTCCATTTAAATGAATATTGTTCATTTAAATGAATGTTGTCCAGTGGTGAGGATTTTTTTTGTTTTCTTTAGATTGAGATGCAAACCATACTGAAGGCTGTGGTCTTTGATCTTCATCAGTTAAGTATTTTAAGTCCTCTTTGCTTTGAGCAAGCAAGGTTGCATCATCTGCATATTAGAGGTTGTTAATGAGTCTTCCTCCAACACTCATGCTATGCTTTTCTTCATATAATCCATCTTCTGGAATCATTTGCTCAACATACACACTGAATAAGGATGGTGAAACAATACAACCCTGGCACTTCCCTTTCCTGATTTTAAACTATTTACTGTGCCCTTGTTCTGTTTGAACAACTGCCTCTTGGTCTACGTAGAGCTTCCTCATGAGAAAAAGTTAAGTGTTCTGGAATAATCATCTCCACAAGGCTGTCCATAGCTTGTTATGATCCACAGGATCTAAAACCTTTGCATAGTCATTAAAGCACAGGGAAACATCTTTCTGGTATTCTGTGCTTTCAGCCAAGACCCATCTGACATCAGCAATGATATCCCTCATCCCACATTCTCTTCTGAATCCAGCTTGAGCCTCTGGAAGTTCTCTGTCACTGCGTGGTTGTAGTTGATTTTGTACCAAATTTTTACTTGAATGCTTTATCATTATATTGTCTTGATGATTCCCATATTCTATTGGGTCACCTCATTTTGGAATAGGCATAAATAGGGATCTCTTCCAGTCAGCTGGACATGTAGTTGTCTCCCAAATTTCTTGGCATAGATGAGTGAGTATCTCCAGAGCTGAACCCATTCATTGAAAGATTTCAGTCTGTATTCCATCAATAACTAGAGCCGCCTTCTTTGCCAATGCTGTTAATGCACCTTGGATTTCTTCTTTCAGTATCATACCTCGGGCTTCTTCCTTCAGTATCACTGACTCTTGATTATATGCTATGTCTTGAAATGGTTGAACATCAATCAGTTTTGGGGGGTACAGTAACTGTATTTATTCCTTCCATCTTCTCAAAGAATCCTTCAATATATTGAGAAATGCTGAGCATGTTCCTTCCTTTTGGTTTTCTAACTCAGGTCTTTGCACATTTCATTATAATATTTGATTTGTCTTCTTGAACAGCATTTTTGAAGTTTTATATTCAGCTCCTTTACCTCTTCATTTCTTCCATTTGCTTTAGCATCACTATGCTGGAGAGCAAATTCTACAGCCTCTTCTGACACCCATTTTGTTCTATTCCACCTTTCTTTTCTTCTTAATGGTCTTTTATTTTCTTCTTGTATTATGTTCTTGATGTCATCCCACAACTCTTATGATTTTCAGTCTTAGTGTCTAATACATCAAATCTGTTTTTGAGATGATCTCTAAATTCAGGTTCAAGGTCATATTTTGGCTCTCATGGACTTGTTTTCATTTTCTTCACCTTCAGCCTGAATTTGCATATTAGCAATTGATGGGCTGTGTCAGTCTGCTCCTGGCCTTATTTTGGCTGATATGGAGCTTTTCCACTGTCTCTTTCCACAGATGTAGTCTATTTGATTTCTGTTTATCCCATCTGGTGAGGTATATGTGTATAGTCGTGTTTTATGTTGTTTTTTGTTTTGTTTTGTTTTGTTTTTTTAAAAGGTATTTGCAACAAAGAAGTCATTGGTCTTACAAAAATCATGTGATCTCCCAGCATTGTTTCCAACACCAAGCCCATATTTTCCAACTGCTGATCCTTCCTTTTTGTTTCCTACCTTTGCATTCTAATCACCAGTAATTATCAATACATCTTGATTGCATGTTTGATCAATTTAAAACTGAAAAAGTTGGTAGAATTCTTCAGTGTCATCACTTCTGGTTTTAGTGGTTAGTCCATAAATTTGAGTAACAGTGGTATTAACTGGTCTTCCTTGCATGTGCATGGATATTATCCTATCACCAACAGTGTTGTACTTCAAGAACCTTGATATGTTCTTCTTAATGATGAATGCGACACCATTCCTCTTCAATTTGTCATTCCATGCATAGTACACTATGTGATTGTCAGATTCTAAACGGCCAATACCAGTCCACTTCTGCTCACTAATGCCAAAGATATCAAAGTGTATGCATTCCATTTCATTCCTGGCAATTTAAAATTTCTTAGATTCATATTTTTTTACATTTCATGTTTTAGTTATTAATGGATGTTTACTGCTGTTTCACTTCATTTTGAGTTGTGCCTTATCAGTAAATGAAGGTCCAGAAGGCTTTATTCTATTAGCATCATCATGGTCATCTCTACTTTGTGGAGGCAGCTCTTCCCCCAGTTGCATTTTGAGTAACTTCCAACCTGAGGACTCATCTTCTGGCATTATAGCTAACAATATTCTGGTGCTCTTCGTCATGTTTTAATATTCAGTATTTTGGTGCTGACAGTGTTCCACTGCTCTTCATAAGGTTTTCAGTGACTAAATATATGGAATTATTCTGTCTCTCCTTCTTCCTAGTCCATTTTTGTCTGAAAGTTCAGATGTAATCTGTTCACCATGGGTGACAATGCTGGTATTTAAAATAACTGTGGCATAGTTTCCAGAATCACAGCAACATGCAAGCCACCACATAACAACAAACAGACAGATGAATGGTGGAATACAAATATAGGTGAGAGGTTTCTGTACATATTTCAATTCATAGCAGTAGAGCCTTACTATATATTCGGGAAACACCAAACAAACAAAAAACTCCAAATCTTTTCCTGTTGAATCCATTCCAATACATGGTGATCTCACATGTTACAGAGTAAATGTGAGCTCCATAGCATTTTCTTGGCTAGAATGTTAATGGAAGCAGATCACCAATCTTTCTTCTAAGGTATAGCTGGGTAGGTTCAAGCTGTCAACCTTTAGTTGCAAATCATTCAGACTACTCAGGAACTTTCTGGTAACAGATCCATTAAAAATGGACCCATCTTTGAACCTTACAGTTCTTTGTTTTGAATGAACAATAAGGATGAATGACTCTGAGAAAATGCACAAGCATTTTCTCAATCCTTAAGTCAAAATAAATTATGTTTAATAAAGTGTAGGGTCAAGTGTGGTGGTGGTGGTGGTGGTTATGTGCCATGGAGTCGGTTCTGACTCATAGCGACCCTGTAACAGGGTTTCCGAGGCTGTAAATCTTTATGGGAGCAGAAAGCTTCATCTTTCTTCCACCGAACAGCTGGTAGTTTCGAACTGCTGACTTTGTGGTTC
>NW_006408637.1:3451918-3453103 GCF_000296735.1 Chrysochloris asiatica
CAAGCCATTGAAGCTAGGTCAAATGGATACTATCTGCAAGTTTGGGCATTCTTGTGCATCTCCCCCCACTTCATATCAGCTGGATGCTTCACTTTCAGCTCTAGCTCTCTGTGGCTAGGTCAGTGTCCATGGACTCAAGAGCTCCCAAGTCTCCCCAAACTTTGGAACAACTAGACCTTCTTCTTCTCTCTCTCATTTCAAAGTCGACAGGAGTCTGTGGAACGTGATCGAGTTCAGCCCATATCTTCATTACTGCCTTTTCCCTACTTCCACTCACATATAAAACAACACGGTGGCCAACGAGCTTACATGCCTGCTTCTATGTTCATTTTTGAGTTTCAGTTTTGGAAAGGGGTATGTCCTGAAGGGACTTGATTATTTACCTTGATAGCTCCCCTGTGAATAGTTTGCTTGTTCTTGTAATAGCCAAACAAACTGCTCATTTTGTTTCTGATTTTCCTGCTGGGCTCTCTTTGAAGAAGTATCTTGTATTCCTATACCTGCTCTGGACTGGTCTGCATATCTTTTCAAATGGGAATGTCCTATCTCAGAAGGTTCTGGATGGAGTTCAGATTACACCTAAGGTTCTATACACTACAAAGGCTCCACAAGAAGCCTATTTCGCTGGGGAAGTTCTAGCACCCCTTTTAGGTATTCCTATCAGTTATAGGCTGAAGACGGGAATCCAAGCTTTCTATATTCATGTTTCTGGACATTCTTTTCTATCCCACTCAAGTGTCTATTTTACATTACTATGCAAAGGAAAACAATATCTATAAGACAGTCAAGCATCATAGTATTTCCCCTCTTATACCCATTCAGACTATGCCTCAATCCCTGTATCACAGCGCTCTATTGTTTGTTCCAAGGTTGAGCACACATCTCTATTTACCTCTGTCCCATTTAGCCCATTCAAACCTACCTAAGTGTTCCCCTATCTACCATGTTCTTACACCCACCACCCCTACTTGTGAATATGTATCTCCATTTCTTTCTTAGAACCAACTCCATGGCACATCACCACTACCACCATTGCCTTCTTGCCTGCATAGTTTCTGCTGAGAGATTAAAGCTCAATCTTCATTGCTTGTCTTTGTAAGTAACACTTTTCTTTCCCCTAGTTGCTTTCAGGATTCTCTCCTTGTCTTTGATTTTGGAAAGCTTGATTATGATATGTCTTGGTGA
>NW_006408637.1:3453363-3454694 GCF_000296735.1 Chrysochloris asiatica
TTCAATTCTACTGCTTTGCCCTTTCAGTATATTGTTCATTTCTGATATTTTATTATTAATCATTTGGAATACTGTATTTATCTTATTTGTTTGTCACTGTAGCACTTTCCTGACTTCTTCCTATTTTTCTCAACCCCTCTGTGGAGCATTTGGATGCACCTCAGTACCATTCTCCTGAATTCCTTCTCAGGCATTTCTAAAGCCTGCCCTCCTTCCAACAGGCATTCTAGGTCTACCTCCAGATCATTTGTTTCAGCTACTCTATCTTGCTTCTGGATATGGGCTGAGATCTTCTGTTGCTTTTTGGGCATTTTGAATTATTAGGTGTTTTTACAATAATTAGATGAATATATGTTGGTGTATTATTAAGCTGTCTGATTGCCTCCTGGTAGATGTGATCAGGAGATGGGCTTTCCTTTTCAGTTCTCTTATTATTCAACTCAGAATAATTTTAGCAAGTGTTGGCCAACTACATTGCTCTAGTGAATAGCAGATGGTATTCACTCTTGCCCGGATGGTGAGATTTTATAAAGTGTGATTGTAACTTCACTATATGACTGCAATTGCTGTGTCCTTGGGTAACATAGCGGGAGAAAGAGCCCCCCTTATGGAAAAGGGGGACCAAAAAGAATCCACACAGATTGGACATTAAAGTCTATAATCACCACAAAAAAAAAAAGGTAGCAAAATATAAGTCAGACTTTAACACACTTTTCAGCTTCTTGCCTCCAAGACACCTAAGAAATTTCAAGATATTATCGTTGCTCTTTAAGGTGTAACTCAAGATTTAATTTTTGGCCTCACTCCTTTTTTTCCCTGCTCACCTCTTCTCAAGTCCTTTTAGGTATTTCTCCTAGTGAGAAACAGCTCAGGACTGGCCCAAGCCATTTTTGGAATACCCTGACATTTAAGTTGTTCCTGTTCACTCTTCATTCATCTTTGAGTCTGGACCAACTGGTCTCTTCTGAGCAAATCTGTGTACGTACATTTATAGTAGAACCCTCCAGTTCTACTTGCTCAGGAACTGCCTCTAGTCACCAGAGTGAAGGTGTGCAGAAAGAGAAAGAGAGATGAACAGAGGCAAACTAATGTTCACACATTTCTCTCTGATGATCCTCAGACCTCTGCAATGGGATCGCTTTCCCCTGATACTGCTTCTGTGCTGTACCACTCAAGATGGCTGTGCTGCTGAGACTCGCTGGCTGCCACAAATCAGAAAATACGACTTTTTTTTGCTTCTGCTACAAATCCCAATAGCAAAAGACTTCAATATTTCTAAATATTCCTTTACATATAGTTCAGAGTTCTAGGACCATCCATGATCATGCTTC
>NW_006408637.1:3455689-3458823 GCF_000296735.1 Chrysochloris asiatica
TCAGGCTGCTAATCTCATGGTCAGCAGTTCAAAACTACCAGCTGTTCTGTGAGAGAAAGATGAGGCTTTCTGCTCCCGTAAACATTTACAGCCTTGGAAATCCTATGCAGGGTCACTATGAGTCGGAACCGACTCCACAGCACATAACAACAACAACAACTGTAAGTTTAGGAATTTCTGGGTGGCACAGTTGTTAAGCATGCAATACTAGCTAAAAGGGTGGCAATTCAAATCCATTCAGAGGCACTTTGGAAGACAGGTCTGGTAATTTGCTTCCAAAAAGGTCAGTCTTGAAAACCCTATGAGCAGTATGACTCTTCACACATGAAGTTACCATGAGTTGGAATCTATCTGATGACAACTAACATAACCAATCATAAGCTTATGTTATTTTAGGAAAATGTGAAACTGTTTACCAAAATGGTTATGTTATTTGCATTCCACCCAGCAGTGTATGAGTGTCCCAATTTCTCCACATTCTCACCAACACTGATTTTCTAATTCTCAGATAATAGATACCTGATTGAATGTGAAATGGTACCGCTTTTGTTTTCTTAATTGTGATAAATATATATGTAACAAAGCATTTGCCATTTCAATATTTATACATGGATAATTGACATTGATTAGGTTCATTATGTTGTTATCATCACAATTATTTGTTCACAAATGTTTCTAACACACCTAACAGAAGTTCAGTTTCCCTGAGTAAGTAGTCATCCTTACTCATTCTCTCTCTCCTCCTGGTTAAAACTAGTAAACTTTAATCTCTAGACGTATGCCAATCTAGATATTTCATCTAAGTCAGATTGTCACTTTGTGGCTGACTTATTTTACTCAGAATAATGTTTTCAAAGTTCAAACATATTGTAGCATATATTAAAATTTAATTTCTTTTATGGCTGAGTAATATACCATTGTAGACATGCACCACATTTTGTGTACCCATCCATCTGTTGATGGACATTTAGGTTGTTTCTACCTTTTGTCCATTTTTAATTGTTCCTGCTTTCAGTTATTTTAAGTATATACCTAAGAGTGGGGAATCCTGGTATGGCACTTTAGAATAAACACTTGACTGCTAATCACAAGGTTGGAGGTTCAAATGCATCAACTGCTCCTCAGAAATCCTATACTGAGAGAACTTACATCAGAGCACCTAACTACAATGGCAACTCTATGTTTAAATTTTTGAGGAATTGCCAAACGTTGCCACAGTACAAAATGGTGTATTTTGCAATCCCACCAACAAAGGATGAGGGTTCCAATTCAATTTCTCCACATCCTTTCTTACATGTTGTTTTAAGGTTAATTTTTTGTTTGCTTGTTTGTGTTTTATTTAACTATAACCACCTTGGTGTGAAGTGATATCTCATCATGGATTTGAATTGCATTTTCCTAATGATTACACACATTGAATATCTTTTCATGTGTTTGTTGGTCATCTGTATTTCTTCTTTTCTGAAATGTCTATTCAGGGTCTTGGCAATTTGCTTTCCCTAATGAGTCAACAGACTTCCATTGAAACAGAAAGCAGGGATACTGTGTGGTTTAAAACTGAAAATGGTATGGGTTGTATGCTCTCAGCTAACTTATTCAACCTATGTGCCAAACAAATAATCAGAGGAACTGAACAATATGAAGAAAAACGCTTCATCGGGATTGGAAGAAGACTAACTAATGCCTGAGATATGCAGATGGCACAACTCTGCTTGCTGAAGAGCGAAGACAACTTGAAGCACTTACTAAGGAAGATATAAGACTGTAGCCTTCCGTATGGCGTACACCTAAACATAAAGAAAACAAATATCCATACAACTAGATCAATCAGCAACACCAGGATAAATGGTAAAGAAATTGAAGTTGTCAATTATTGATTCTTTCAGGATCAATAACCAATGCCCACAGAAGCAACAACTTAGAAATTAAATGGCACATTGCACTGGCCAAAAGTTTGGTAAAAGATCTCTTTAAAGTGCTAAAAAACAAAGATGTCATCTGGAAGACTAAGGTGTGCCTGAACCTCATATGTATGTGCAAGCTATACGAAAATTGAAGAAGAATTGTGGTGCTGGTGAAGAATACTGAATATATCATGGGCCATAAGAAAAATAAACAAATCTGTCTTGAAGGAAGTACTCCCACAATGCTCCTCAGAAGTGAGGATGGCGAAACTTCATCTTGTGGTCTTTGGACATGTTATCAGGAGGGACTAATCACTGGATAAAGATACTATGCTTGATAAATTAGAGGGTCGGTGAAAATAAGGGAGCACTTAAGTGAAATTTGGAGTACCAGTGTGGTGCTACAGGATAAGCACTGAACTGCTTACTGCAAGACTGGCAGTTCAAATCCACCAGTCTCTCCTCAGAAACCCTATAGAGAGTCACTATGAATTGGAACTTAATCACATTTTACAACAAGTGACATTCATTTACACTGGGCTGCGACAATGGGCTCAAGCATAACAAACAAATTAAGAGAATGGTGAAGGACCAGGCAACATTTTATTCTGCTACCCTGTACGGGGTCATTGTGAGTCGGAACCAACTTCACGGCACATAACAACAACAACAACAACTCATAAGGTCAAGGAGCTCTGGTAACGTAGTGGTTATGAATTGGGCTGCAAACCGCAAGGTCAGCAGTTCGAAACTACCAGCTGTTTTGCGGAAGAAAGATGAGGTGTGTTTTTTTTTTTGTTTTGGTCTTTCTTCTTTTCTTGTTCCTTGCATACCACTAGTGGCCAGAGGTAAGACATGTACAAGTGGACACCCCCAGGGAAGGTCCCACATGGACAAAGGGCATCCTTGTCTGGTTCCTGTTCGCAGAGGGAAGGCTTTTAGTTTCTCTCCATTGAGAGTAACGTAGGCTGTTGGTTTTGTATATATGCTCTTAATTATGTTGAGGAATTTCCCTTCAATTTCTATTTTGTTGAGTGTTTTTATCAGGAATGGATATTGGATTTTCTCAAATGTCTTTTCTGCATCAATTGATATAATCACGTGGTTCTTTTCTTTTTTCTTATTTTTATGGTGGATAACGTTTATCGTTTTTCTAATGTTGAACCATCCTTGCCTCCCTGATATGAATCCCACTTGATCATGATGCATTATCTTTTTGATGTGTTGCTG
>NW_006408637.1:3464291-3464943 GCF_000296735.1 Chrysochloris asiatica
CTTAAACTGACATCTTTACTCTTAAATATGTAAAGATTTATAGCCGTGAAAACTCTATATATTGTCACTATGAGTCTGAACTAGCTCCATGGCACACAACCATCAACAACCAAATTGCAAATGGAAACCAATGAAAACTGTCATTTGTAGTTGGAACAAGCACCTGAAAATTCTGTCACATTGTAATACCCTGCCGAGAAATTTTCTGCTGAAAGAAGAAAACACTTGAATTTTCCTTAGAGGCAGACTATTTCATTACTCAGAACATTTTCTCAGCTGGACCTTAAGATATGCAAATGTAAAGCAGAGAGTTTTTTCTAGATGCAGAGGTGTTAGAAGCAAAAATTAAAACAGCAAAATAATACAAAAGAACTTTTATGTGATGAGCAGGATTATATGTCTTCAGATTGATTCCTTTAGAACAAAATTCATTTTCAAAGTATTTATGCCAACCTGTATAGTATTGTTTTGTTTTGTTCCTAAGAAAAATTGTAAGTGCATTTGGTGGCAGGGTCAGGATAAGGATTGGGTGGTATACTTCAGAGAATAGAAACTGATAGTCCCAAAATAGCAAAAACAATGGGTAAGTCATAGATTTTGCTTGAAAGTGAGTCATGGCTGCAAAATAGAATTTTATTTATCTATCTCATTC
>NW_006408637.1:3466404-3469543 GCF_000296735.1 Chrysochloris asiatica
AGAAGAAGAAAGAAGAGGGAAAAAAGAGTAATCTGATACAATTTGATAAACTTGACCTACACCTATGGATGCAGTAGCTCAAAAGAGGGAACAAATCCTTACAGCAAGGATCAATCGCACCCCCTCCATACACAGAGTAGACAGGGATGGGCAACTTGGACATTGGCTACCCAAAATGGGGGGTCTACAAAGGCAAGAAATGACTGACTTACAAACTTTCAATAGGGAACCTAGTTCCAGAGGGTGTGGGGAAAGGTAAAATCTCCACTGAGTGGTTTCCAACCTGTCTGGATGGGGCTGATGAAAGGAGATGGGGATAAGTCTCTTGTGCTTCAATAGTGAATGATTGTTATCAGGACTGACTTCGAGTGTTGGAAAGATAAAGTTAGACGTTTTGCAACAAAAGGAGGGTAGCGGTTGATTATGTAGTCCAGGAGCGGAGAACCTTGGGACCATATGATAGGATGAATGTAAAGCTAATGTTCTCCTATGTAAATTATTACATAATTCTCAATAAAACATTTTTTAAAAAACAAAACAAAAGGACTTCAGTGCTGTCAGCTTGGGGATGGGCTTGCAGAGTGTGCCCTTTGGTTGTTTGATAATGCATGGAGGGGACTGTAATCATCGCAATGAAACAAAATACGATAGGATGAATGTAAAGCTAATGTTCTCCCACATAAAGTATAACATAATTCACAATAAAAACTTAAAAAAAATTAAAATTTCAACTAGCACAGTAAAAAAAGAGAGAGAGAGAGAAGTGGAAACAATATACAGACTTACAAATGACTAGTCGATGTTTAATAATCTCAGTAGGCAGTATATGATCAAGAACTGCTGGCATTAAGGGGCAAAGTTCAAGCTACATTGAAGGCACCGGTGAAAACAAGATCCTAAGAACTAACATAATAAAAATTAAGATGCTCCAACAAACTAATGCAATGTTGGAAATTCCTACTTACCTATACCAAGAAATTTAGAAGGCATCTCCCTACCAAAGTGATTGGAAGAGATTCATTTTCATGCTCACCCTAAAGTAAGCAATCAAATCGAATGAAGAAATTATTGAACAACATTATTAACATCACAAGCTAGAAAAATTTTGCTGAAGATCATTGAAAAAGCATTGTAGCTATGCATTGCCAGGAAACTGCCAAATTCAGAAGAGATGGGTAGTAAGAGATAACATTGTTGATGTAACATAAATCTTGGTCAGAAGCAGAGATATTTGTCTGGTTTTATCGACAATCCAGATACATCTGATTACATGAATCATAACTAATTATGCAAAGTATTAAAAAGAATGGGGATTTCAGAATGCTTAATGGCTCATGAGGACCTATACAGGAACCAAGAGGCAATCATTATTTGAATAGAACAAAGAGATAGTACATGGCTTATAATTTTAAAAGGTGTGAAGATTTTGAGGTGACTGGCTTACAAGTTTTCAAGAGAGAGTTTAGTTGAAGCATCTGCAAGGGAAAACAGAGTCCCCACTGAGTAGTTTTCATCTTTTCGAGACAGATCTGGTGAAGAGATGGGGATAAGATTGTTATGATTCAATAGTGAGTGATTGTTGTCATGACTAATTGCAACTGTCACAACTGTAAAGGTAGAAGTTTTGTAACAGAAATGGGGGAGTAGTTAATCTTACAGTCCAGAAATAAAAGATCATCAAGGGAAAAGAGAATTAGCAGAATGTGGGACCCTATCCAGAGAAGCAGTGACATCAGAGATGGAGGCAGAGACAAGGACTAGAGAGAGGGAGAAGCTGAGGACTCTAGATTCATGAAAAGAGAGGGACTAAGAGCTGGCAGCCAGAAGGCAGACTTACAGAATGTGCCTTTTGGTTGTTTAAATTATTATATATGCCTGAGTATTTGAAAAAAAAGAGCTAAAATGAATAGAGACATACTGTTAGCTGATGCTACATGGAGGGGATTATAATCATTGTAATGAAACAAAGCTTATGATCTGTTGAATGTAAAACTGATGATCTGCCCTGTAAACTTTCACTCAAATCACAATAATAACTTAAAAAAAAAAAAAAAACAAGGTCTGAAGAGTTGTATACTTAGTAATTCACTTTGCATGGTGAACAAATTAACTCAGGAAACAGACTATATAAAAAAGAATGAGGCATCAGTATGGGAAGACACATAACAACCTCAGTTATACATATGATACAATCTTATTTGCTGATAATGAAACACATACTAATGAAGTTAAAATATTAAAGTCTCCAATATGGATTGTACCTGGACATAAAGAATATTAAGATCCTTACATTTAGATTAATAAATAACATGAAAATTCACAGAGATTGTTGTCAAGGATTTCATTCTTCTTGGATTAAAGCAGCAGTCAAGAAATAATATGATGTACTGCACTAGGCAATTCTGTTGGAAAATAACTCCTTAAAGTGTTAATTAAAAAAAAAAAGCAAAGATGTCACTTTGATCATTAGAGTGCACCTGACCTAAGACATGAGGAAAAACTGAAGAATAATGGCTTAACAGCCATCATCAAAAAGAGCATTTCAAGATCTATCTCAAAGCACAATGTGATCTGTGATAGGTTAATATCTACATGCCTGTGAGAATGGTCACTTAATGCAACTAATATTCAAATTTATTCATCAACCACCAAAACCAATGATGAAGAAACTGAAGAAGTCTACAAACCTTCATCCTGAAATTCATCAAACATGAAATCAGAATGCACTGGTGATAGAAAGTGAAAATTTGAGAAGAGATCAGCTGTTGGAAAAGATTACCTTGATAATAGAAATGATGCTGGACATCTCATGACAGAATTTCACAAGACCAACAATTTATTTACTGCAAATATATTTTTCAACAACATAAAATGGGACTATATGCATGGACCACAACCAATGGAATATACAAGAATCAACCTGATAGGGAACAAATCCTTACAGCAAGAATCATTCCCACCCCCTCCACACACAGTGTAGACAGGGATGGGCAACTTGGACATTGGCTACCCAAAATGAGGGGCGGGGGGCTACAAAGGCAAGAAGTGACTGCCTTACAAGCTTTCAAGAGGGAACCTAGATCCAGAGGGCCTGGAGGAAGGTAGAATCTCCAGTGAGTAGTATTCAATCTGTCTAGGC
>NW_006408637.1:3470893-3471966 GCF_000296735.1 Chrysochloris asiatica
GATCAAGAATTGATGGTACTGAATAAAGAAAAAACAAGCTGTACTAAAAGTGTTAGTAAAAAACAACTTTCCAGAAACTGATGAAATTCTAACTGAAATGTGTCAGCAACCTGATGCAGCACTGAAATCACTCACTAATCAATGGCAAGAAATTTGGAAGACAGCTATCTGGTCAACTGTTTGGAAGAGGTCCTTATCTGTGACCATTCCAAAGAAAGATGGCCCGATGAACTGTGGAAATCATTGAACAATATAATCAAATCTCACATGCAAACAAGATTCTGCTGAAGGTCTTTCAAAATGATTGCAGCAGCACATCAAAAGGAAGCAACCAAATATTCAAGATGGATTCTGAAAAGGATGTGAAAAGGAGGATATCATTTCTGAAAAGAGATGGGACTTGGCTAAAAGCAGAGAATACCAGAAAGATGTTAACTTGGACATTTTTTCCATATCAACTATGCAAAACCATTCAACTGTGTGGATCATAACAAACATTGCATTGAGACAAATGGGGGTTCCAGAACTCTTGTGCCCATGTGAAACCTGTACATAGAACAACAGTCATTAGAACAGAATAAGGGGATAATGAATGGTTCAAAACCAAGGAAAGTGTATCAGGCTTGTATCTTTTTATCATACTTATTCAATCTGTATGCTGAGCAAATAATCCAATAAACTGGATTATATGAAGAAAAACGTGGCATTCATGTTAGAAGAAGGCTCATCAATAACCTGCAATATGCAAATAACATAGCCTTTCTTGCTGAAATCCTAGAGGTCTTGAAGAACTAGTTTATGAAGATTCAAACAAAACAACAACTTGAGATGTGAGACACTTCTTCATCAAACATGAATCTTCATCCTCCAAGGGCTGCTTTCAGGGGACTAAATAGGTGAAAGTCTAATGGATCAAGATTGAGACTATAGGGAAGATGCTGTAACAATTCAAAATGAAGTTTTTTCAAAATGTCAACAGTGTAGGCAGAGGTGTGAGGAGGTGCACTCACTGTTATGCAAGATCACATGCCCTTGGATGGCAGTCCTCTGCGTTGAATCCCAAGTTTAGGTTT
>NW_006408637.1:3472465-3474229 GCF_000296735.1 Chrysochloris asiatica
CTTGTTGTTGTTAAGTGCCATAAAGTTAGTTCTGACTCATAGTGACCCTGTGTAAGGTATCTAAGAAGCCACAGATGGGTTTGAACCGCCAACCTTGTGGTTACCAAACACTTAAGCCTACAGGGTCACATTTGGGGAAAGATAAGTAAGATAGAAATACTATCTACTAAAGTGTATAGACCTAGATGGAAGTTATGTCTAGAAACATTAGCTTCACATTTTCATAATTTGTTTAATAAAAGACTGGATCATTTTATAGCAATACTTTTTTACTTCTCATTGTAAAATACAGGAAAGCTTCAAAAAGTTATTGGAAAATATAGAATTGAAATATAATGAAATTTTTCAATGAATGTTTTGAAGCCTTCTTGTAGTTTTTGTCAGGTGTCATCCCATTATTTCCAACTCATAGCAATCTGATGCAAAATCAAATGGAATAATGTCTTCCTCACAATTATTGCTTATGTTTGAGCCCTGTGTTTCTGCCACTATGTCAGTCCACCTCACTGGGGTCTTTCTCTTTTTCACTGACCCTCCACTACATCAAGCATGATGTGCTTCTCCATGAACTGATGCTGGTTAACAAAATTCTGAAGTATTAGAAATTCTCACCATCCTCCATTCTAAGGAGCATTCTGGCTGTACTTCTGCCAGGACAGATTTGTTATTTGAATATTCTTCACCAATACCATAATTCAAATTTATCAAACCATCAACTGCTCAGATGCAAGTTCGGGCTAAAGCTGAAGAAAATTAAAATCAGTCCACGAAAGCCAAGATATAACCTTGAATATATCCCTCCTGAATTTAGAGATCATCTGAAGAACAAGTTTAATACAAAAGATACTAATGATCAAAGACCAAATGAATCATGAGACGACATCAAGAACATTATAAGTAAGAAAGAAAATGGTAATTACAAAGACAACAAAGAAGGAAAACACTAAAATGGATGTTGCTCTCTAACAATATACTAAAGCAAAAGGAAGAAATGAGGAGGAAAAAGAGTTGAACAGAAAATTTCAAAGGGCAGCTCAATAAGACAAAGACAAGCATTATAACAAAATGTGCAAAGATCTGGAGTTCAAAAATCAGAAAAGAAGAACACGTTCAGCATTTCTGAAGCTGAAAGAACTGAGGAAAAAATTCAAGCCTCATTTTCTAATATTGAAGGACTCTATGGGCAAAATATTGAATGATGCAGAAAGCATCAAAAGAAGATGGAAGGAATACACAGACATTATACCAAAAAGAAATAGTCAATGTTGAACCATTTCAAAGGGTAACACATGATCAACAGCCAATGGTACTGAAGGAAGAAGTTCAATGTGCACTGAAGGCACTGGCAACGAACAGGGCTCTAAGAATAGACTGAATACAAATTGAAATCTTTCAACAGATGCAGCACTGTAGGTGCTCATTCATTTACACCAAGAATTTGAAGAACAGCTGTCTGGCCAACCGCATGGAAGAGATCCTTATTTGTGCCTATTACAAAGAGAGATGACTCAACGGAATGTGGAAATAATCAGACAATGTCATTGATATCACAGGCAAGTAAATTTCTGCTAAAGATAATTTAAAAAAACAGCTGCAACAGTACATTGACAGGGAAATACCAGAGGCTCCAGCTATATTCAACTGAGGAGAAAGAAAGAGGAATATCATTGCTAACATCAGATGGATCATGGCTGGTAGCACAAAAACCCGAAAGATGTTTACATGTGCTTTATTGACTATACAAAAGCTTTCAAATGTATGGAT
>NW_006408637.1:3475554-3483506 GCF_000296735.1 Chrysochloris asiatica
TTAATAATATTTTTCAATGATTTATACATTTTATTGTGTCACCTTTATTTTGACTGGGCACAAATAAACCAGTCTATTTGGCCAGGTAGTGATCTTTTAAATTCCATAGCATAGATGATAGATGAGTGAGCACCTCCAATGACACATATGCTTGTTGAAACATTTCAATTTTATTCAATCAATTCCTAGAGCCTTGTTTTTCACTAATAATTTCAGTGTAGCAAGGAACAACAGTTAATACAACTACCATTCAAATTTACACACTATCTATTAAAACCAAAGGTGATGAAATCAAAGAACTCTACTAACATCTTCAGTCTGAAACTGATCAAACATCTATTAACTTGCATGCATAATCACTGGTAACTATAATGAGAAAATTGGAAACAAAGGAAAAGGATAAGCAATTGGAAAATAAGGTCTTGGTAACAGAAATGATGCTGAAGATTGAAAGACAGAATTTCCTAGGAAAAATAACTTCTTCATTTCAAATATATTTTTTCAACAACATTAACAACGCCCATTCACATGGACCTTAAGGAGCTCTGGTAGCGTAGCGGTTACAAATTGGGCTGCGAACCGCAAGGTCAGCAGTTCAAAACTACCAGCTGTTCCGCAGGAGAACGATGAGGCTTTCTGCTCCCATAAAGATTTATGGCCTCGGAAACCCTGTACAGACTCACTATGAGTCAGAATCGACTCCATGGCACATAACAACAACAACAAAATTCACGTGGACCTTACCTGTATGATCAGTGAGAAGACACAATGCAGAAACTCAATCTCATAAGCCAAACAGAACTAGGCATCAACTGCAGAACGATCCATCAACTGCTCACATACAAGTTCAGACTGACGCTGAAGAACACTAAACAAGTACACAAGAACCTAAATATGAGCTTGAACATATCACAAGTGAATTCAGAGACCATCTCAAGAACAGATTTGATGTACTGAACTCTAATGACTAAAGACAAGACGAGTTGTGGGATGACATCAAGAGCATCATACATGAAGAAAGCAAAATGTCATTAAAAGACAGAAAAGAAAGGACAGAACAAAAATGAATGTCAGAAGAGACTCTAAACCTTGCTCTTGAGCATAGAGAAGCTAAAAAGCATAACGAAAGGAAGAGGTTAAAGAGCACAACAGAAAATTTCAAAAGGCAGCTCGAGAAGTCAAAGTACAGTATTATAACGAACGGTGCAAAGACCTAGAGTTAGAAAGCCCAAAGGAAAGCACAGCGTGTCTCAAATTGCAGGAACTGATGTAAAGTTCAAGTTTCGTGAAAGATTCTGTGGACAAAATATTGAATGGTGCAGGAATTATCAAAAGAAGATAGAAGTAATACACCAAGAAAAAACACTGGTCAGTGTTCAACTATTTTGAATGGTAGTATATGATCAAAAACTGAAGATTCTGACACATTCAACTGATCTTTGACAAAAGGTAAAATATATATTACATTTGGGAAGAGATAGCCTCTGTAACAAATGGTACTGGCAACACTAGAAATCCATTTGCACATGAATGAAACAAGATCCAAAACTCACACCATATAGAAAAACAAACTCAACATAGATTAAAGACAGATGTAAATCCAAGAACTATAAAGGTGATTAATTAAAAACTAGGGACAAACTTAGGGACTCAAAAGCAGTAGAAGACAACATAAATGAATGGAACCTCCTAAAAATTGGAAACATGTACATCAAAAGATTTGGCCTAAAGAGTAAAATGGTGACTGAGTGCAAAACTGATGTTATCTCATGTAAACTATCACTCAATTCACAATAAAAGCTTTAAAGATTTAAAAAATAAAAATAAAAAAAGGAGTAAAATGGGAGCCTACGGTCTGCAAAAAAAATATTTTTGCAATTAGATATCAGACAAGGGACTAATATTTAAAATTTATAGAAAACTACAACTCCTCCATGACAAAAAGGCCAACAACGCAATTTAAAAATGGGCACAAGACATGTCTTCACCAAGAAGACATTCAGGTAGCCAACATGGAAGAATGTTCACGATCATTACACATTAAAGAGCTGCAAATTAAAACAACTAAGAGATACCATCTCATATCAGAATTAACAAAGAAAGTTAAAAAGAGAGAAATGCTGACAAAGGTGTAGAGATACTGAGACCCTTCTATATTGTTGGTGGGACAGTAAAGTGGTTCAACTACTCTGGACAACTGTATGGAGCTTCCTCAGAAAGTTGTAAATAGAAATACCGTATGCCCCAGAAATCCCTCTACTTGTTATATATCTAGAAAAAATACATGTAAGAACACAAGTAGATACATGCACACCAATACATGCACTATTCACAATAGCAAAAAGACGGAGACAGCCTAACTGCCCATCAATGGAAAAATGGATAAACAAACTTTGGTACATACACACAATGAAATGCTATGCAGCCTTGAATAACAATGAAGCTGCAAAACACCTTATAACATGGATGAGTCTCGAGGGCATTAGGCTGAGTGTAATTAGTCAATCTTAAAATGGCAAATATTATATGAGACCACTATTGTAAAAGCTTAAGAAAAGGTTTCCATACTGAAAGAAATATTCTTTGATGGTTATCATAGATGGAAGGAAGAGAAGAGAGAGTAATTCACTGGCTATAGGGTAGACAAATGTTAACTCATTAACAGGCAAGGCAATATACTAGGAGGGGAAGGAAATACACACGAAGAAGGAGGGTGGTAGATGAACAATAAAGATAGAGGAAGATTTAGGGAAGTATGCATGGGAAATATGTTTGGTAGAGTGGAGGGTCAGAGAAAAAGAGGAAGACCACCAGCGAGATGGATCGGTAAAATGACAGCATCAATGGGCTCAAGCGTGGCAACGATAGTGAGGTTGACCCAGGATCAGGCAGTGTTTCATTCTGCTGTGCATAAGGTCGCTATGGGTCGGTACCAACTTGATGGCAACTAACAACATGCATGGGCTAAATGGGATAGAAGTAATAGTGATTTATACATGACCTTGGAACAACAGTGTTCTGTGAGTAGATACATGGATAGGGACATAAGATGAATAGGTAAAGGAGGAGGAAAATGATTATGTGTTTGACTATCTTTTAGATATTGGTTTCTCCTGCCTACTACTGTAAAATAGACAGTTATGTGTGATAGAAATGAATTTTGGGAATTATGAGTACAGAAAGCTTATAAGCACGTCTTCAGTCTTTAACTGATTGGATTTGCTAAAAGGCAATTTAAAATTTACCCAGGAAAATAGGCTTCTTGTTAAGCCTTTATAGAATATGGGACTTTATAGAGTATGAGGACTTAAGGGAGAATCCTGAGCCCCACCCAGAACCTTCTGAATTGGGACATTCCTACTTGAAAAGACATGAAGACCAACTCAGAACTGCTGGTAGAATAGAAGATTCATATTGAAAGAAAGACCGGCAGGAAAAAAGCAGACTGTTTGACTGTTTGAGTATCAAGGAAACTACTTGCTTTAGAAGCACCAAGGCAAGAAAAGTCAGTCCATCAGCAAAAAACCCCTTGTAGGACTGAAGCTCAAAGGGATCCCGTAAGTATTATAGTATGTTCACTGTTGACCACCTGAGTCTACTTGTGAATGGAAGTAGACCAAATGCAAAAATGAAGGCATGGGCTGAGTTTGGCCATGTTCCACTGGCACCCATTGACCTTGAGATGAGAGAAAGACGAAGAACAAAATACTGCCAGTTAATTAGGAAGACTGCAGAAGAATTGATGCATTTGAGTTATGGTGTTGGAAGAGAATATTGAAAGTACCATGGGCTGCCAAAAGAACCAACAGATCTGTGTTTGAACAAGTACAGCCAGAATGTTCTTTGGAGGCCAGGATGGCCAAACTTCATCTCTCATACTTAGGATGTATTGTCAAGAGGGACCAGTCGTTGGAGAACGATATCATGTTTGGTAAGATGGAGGGCCAGAGAAAAGGAGGAAGACCCCCAGAGAAATGGATTGGCAAAGTAGCAGCATCAATGGACTCAAGCGTGGCAACAATTGTGAGGCTAGCCAGGATCGGGCAGTGTTTCGTTCTGTTGTGCATAGGGTCGCTATGAGTGGGTACCGACTTGATGGCACCTGACAACAACAGGTACTAGTACTGACTCCACTCTGACTAGGGGTACAATGGAAAGCCCTGGTTAGAATGAGAGAAAAAATGTGTAAAAACAACAAGAAAAAAGACTACTGAACTGATATGACCAGAGGAACCCAAGAAACTAATGCCCTAAAACATCCTTTTAACCTGTAACTGAAGCCATTCTTGGAGATCACATTTCAAACAAAGAACAGATTCATCTGTAACATCTGTAAGAATGTACTTCTTGAAACAATCAAGTATACTACATCAAACAGGCAGCATTTGTCTAAAAGCAAAGGTGAGAAACCATGCAGAAACAGGAATGGAAACAAGAAAGGCAGGTGGAAATAAGGAGACTGGTAACACATTATGTAGTTAGCAACCACTGTAGTGAAAAATTTTGTGTATGAATTGTTGAGTGGGAAACTAAATTCACTGTGTAAGCTTTTACCAAATGACATACACCAAAGAAGACTAAGCAGAGGTCATTGGTTTGATACTTGATGGACACTGTTGAAATATAAATGCTAAAGCTAAGATGTGAATAGACGAAAAATAAGTAAGAGTAGTTTGAGAAGGTAATAAGATCACGTCTGTAGACACAGGAACTCACAGAAAGAGATTATCTTGAACTGGGTTTTGAATTGGTAGCTGTTGTTAAGTGTCATTGATTAGTTCTAACTCATAGCAATCCTGTTTAGTGCTTCTGAAGAGCAGCTTGTGGGTTTGAACTACCGACGTGGATAGCAGTCGAGTGTGCTCACATACAGCACCACACCAGGACTCTAACATATAATTTTCAAATGTTAACCATAAGATTAAGAGTATTTCTTAAAAGAATATTTAAGCTAAGCACACTGAAAATTAACTGTGGTATAGCTGAAAACTACACTTGTACTGTCTGACATATGACAAGCAGTAAAATGCCTGGAACCTTTTTTCATAATTACCAGGAAAAATATTCAATCTATTCCTCATGCACATCCTTAAACTCACCAACTCTGTATTGAAATTTCTACAACATAGTATCATAAAGCTCCAAAAGTGGGAGAGCACATCATCCAAGTGTCTGTCTCATCTTCCAGATGAAGAAAAACATAGGTCTCATATATGACTGTTAAATCCTTTCTAACTATGAGAATATGTAATCTTAGGAATTATTATGCTAAATGTATCACTATTCTTCTAAACAAATGAATGACACCTCCTTCTGATCCTGTTTATATACTTATTATTCACAAAATATTTTATTTTCAGTTTTTTTACCACTTCTGAAAAAGTCATGAACAAATTTCTGAAGTTATTTTTAGCTTCTCCCAAGAATAAGAACATATCTGTATTGTTTCACTCCTGAAGTCAGGTTCTGTAGAAAAAAGACGGTCATTAACCATCACCTAAAGACCTTCCACCAGCTCATCAACAGGTGTATTTTTAAGGGCATAAAGAAAAATGTGGGGCTGTAAAATAAGCACTGGACTGCTAACCACAAGATCTGTGGTTCAAACAAACTTGCCACTCCCTGAAAACCCTATATAGTATCTCTGAGAGTTGCAAACAACTCAACAGCACTTAACAGCAACATCAGAAAAATGAATAGGCCTGTTTGGTGGTGGTGGTGTGCTGTGGCATTAGTTCCGATTCATAGTGACCCTGTACAGTGTTTCCGAGGCTGTAAATTTTTAGGGGACCAGAGAGCCTCATCTTTCTGCCACAAAACAGCTGGTACTTTAGAACTGCTGTAGGGTAAAAGAGCTAAACAGAAACTGCCAGTAGCACTTAGGAATCTGATAGTCTAAACTGAGATAAACAGGGATTGATCCCTATAAGGTCTGTGTTGTGCTTCCTTCTTTTGACGGGTGAGAAAGCAAAAGACTCAGAATTAGAGAGCTGACAGGGAAAAAGATGTCACCTTCATGTACTTTGTTGGAACATCCAAATGAGTGTTATACTAAACAAACACATTTTATAACAAAAAACCCAGCTAATTCCACTAGCAAGATGCAGGGCAACTATTTATCATGGCCCTTCTAACCAAATTTCTCCTTTTTTGTGATATATTGTAAATTCTAGTCTCTATTCATTGTCAAAAAGAACATATCCAGATCAGTCATGAGGTACAACGTTGTCTGTGGTAGGATAATATCCATGCGCCTACAGAGAAGCTCAGTTAATACCACTATTACTCAGATTTACGCACTAACCACTGAAGCCAGTGAGGATGAAACAAAAGAATTCTACCAACTTATTTAATCAGAAATTGATCAAACATGCAATCAAGATGTATTGATCATTACTGGTGATTGGAATGAAAAGGTTGGGAGCAAAGAGGAAGGATCAGTAACTGGAAAATATGGCCTTCGTGATAGAAATGATGCTGGAAATTACATTATAGAAGATTGAAAATATGATAGAATTCTGCAAAATCAATGATTTTCTCATTTCAAATACCTTCTTTAGACAGTACAAGAGATGACTATACACATGGACCTCACCAGATGGAATACACAGAAATCAAATTGACTACATCTGCAGTAAAAGACAATGGAAAAGCTCTATATCATCAGTCAAAACATGGCCAGGGGCAGACTGTGGAATAGACCATCAATTACTCATACGCAAATTCAAATTGAAGCTGAAGAAAATGAAAACAAGTCCACCTGAATTTAGGGATCATTCGAAGAACAGATTTGATGCATTAAATACTAAAGACTGAAGACCAGAAAAGTTGTGGGATGACATCAAGAACATCATTTATGAAGAAAGCAAAAAGTCGTTAAGAAGACAAAACAGAAGGAAAAGGTCAAAATGGATTTCAAAAGAGACTCTGAAACTTGCTCTCCAGTGTAAGGATGCTAAAGCAAATGGAACAAATGAGGAGGTACAAGAGCTGATCAGAAATTTTCAAAGATCAGCTCAAGCAGATAAAGCTAAATATTACAACACAATGTGCAAAGATCTGGAATCAGAAAACCAAAAAGGAAGAACACGCTCAGTATTTCTCAAGCTGGGGGAACTGAAGGAAAAATTCAAGCCTCAACTTTTGTTATTGAAAGATGCTCTGGGCAAATTATGGAATGATGCAGAAAGCATTAAGAGAAGATGGAAGGAATATACAGAGTCACTGTACCAAACGGAATTGGTTAATGTTCAACCATTGCAAGAGGTAGCATATGATCAAGAACCAATGATACTGAAGGAGGAAGTCCAAGCTACATTGAAGGAACTGGCAAAGAACAAGGCACCAGGAATTGATGAAATAAAAATTGAAATCTTTCAACAAAGTGAGGTAGCACAGGAGGCACTCACTCATCTCTGCCAAGAAATTTGGAAGACAACCATCTGGCCGACTGATTGGAAGAGATCTGTATTTGTGCCCGTTCCAAAGAGAGGCGATCCAACGGAATGCAGAAATCATCGGACAATCGCTTTGATATCTCATGCAAATAAAGTTTTACTAAAGGGAATACAGAAACGGCTGCAAGCATACATTGACAGAGAACTTCCAGATGTTCAAGCCAGATTCAGAAGAGGCCGTGGAATGAAGGATATCATTGCTGATGTCTGATGGACCTTGGCTGAAAGCAAAGAACATCAGAAAGATGTTTACCTGTGCTTTATTGACTAAGCAAAGGCTTTCAATTGTGTGGATCATGGCATGCTATGGACAACATTGTGAAGTATGAGTATTCCGGAACACTTAATTGTGCTTATGAGGAATCTGTACCTGGACCAAGAGGCTACTGTTCTAACAAAACATGGGAACACTAAATGGTTGTATTCTTTCACAATACTTATTCAACCTGTATGCTGAGCACATAATCCGAGAAGCTGGGTTCTATGAAGAAAAAC
>NW_006408637.1:3484376-3485451 GCF_000296735.1 Chrysochloris asiatica
AACAACAACAACATGCCCATGATATGGAGCCGTTTTGAAATGAGGCTGAGGAGTAGAATACAGTGGAACTAAGGATGCCTCAAGTCACTACAAGGTGTGACTCAAGTCACCACCCTGAGTTTCCTTTGGGGACATGGTCTGACTCCAATTTATAAGACAGTTTTGGAAAGGCTTGCTCCTTACTCATTGTAACTGACATCCTTTTTGTGGGACTTTTGGCCCTTTACCAGCCTGAATCACCAGCTCCTGCATTCTTCTGCATCAACAGCCTAAAATCTGACTTGCTGGTTTGTGTACCTCAGCTTCTGAGATTATGTAGGTGAGACTTTTCTCCAGACTGATCTCTGAACTAAGAATTTAGGACTTGCCAGCCTCCACAATTGTGTGAAGCATTTCTTCTGACAATTGTGAGTTTTGTGAGACATTGCAGTGTGTTGCAAAACCCTGTGACTTGAGGGAAGGGAGGAGTGGTGATTGATATCAGGGACTATGGAGGGGTGAAACAGGTCAGAAAACCTCAGCAGTTGAGCTATCTTTGACCTCCAATTCATAGGAACAAGACCTGTGTTGATCTTTATCAAAGAAATTATTCATACACAAGATAACCCAGAAATTCTGACGAGGACTCCAATATATTTTTATGAAAATTATCTCCTTTTTGTTTCCTAGAAATTTTAAGAGAACAATGGTAGAAAAAGGAATAAATGGATAGGTCCCTGAACAATGGCAGAAACTTAAAAGAGGAAAGGTCAGGAGCAATGACCCAAGTAGACATGGATCATGGAATCTTTGAAGCTACCAGTTCACTAGTTTGGAACCCTTGTTACTGTTCTGTAATCCTAGAGCCCAAATCTTACAAAGCAGTTCACTGCAGCAAGTCTGAACTACCCAACCTGTGTTTCATGTTATGTGTTACAGGGAATGAAAGTGTCATGATTTTTTAATTTATACATCTCTAGAATAACTGTAAGGAGCTCTGGTAGCGTAGTGGTTACGAATAGGGCTGCGAACCTCAGGGTCAGCAGTTCGAAATTACCAGCTGCTCCGCAGGAGAAAGATGAGGCTTTCTGCTCCC
>NW_006408637.1:3485671-3488778 GCF_000296735.1 Chrysochloris asiatica
TAACTCTGGAGTTCCTGGGTGGTACAAACAGTTAACACACTCAGCTGCTAACCAAAAGGCTGGAGGTTCGAGTCTACCCAGGGTCATTCTCAGAAGAAAGGCTTGGTGAGCTACTTGTGAAAAATCAGCCACTGAAATCTCTACAGGGCACAGTTCTACTCACATTAGCTCGAAATCAACTAGAGGAAATTGGTAAATGACAGAATGGCACTGAATGTTTGTAAAAATCGAAATGATTACTCCAAAAAGAGAAATTGTTTAGAACACTTTCATACTGGGAAAATAAAAACTTTTCTCAAAAAGCTTATAAAATGTATGATATGATTTCAAAGACCCTTCATGTACAGAAAAGTATCAAATATCTGTCATTAGCTGAAACACGTTAACAGCTGATTGTTGAGGGAAAGATCCCAGTGTAACCACTTCTATGGTTGCTTATTTTCAATTTTCTCTATTCCCTCCAAGAGCACTCTTAAGCTTCCATGTACTTAGGTCCCATTTATTTTTAAATGGCGAAACACTAGAACACGTTCTAAAACAGTTTTTAAAAAGCTGAGATTGTGCTAAATGAGCATATCTATAAAATTAACATTTTTAATTTTTTGAGGCTCCCTGAACACTCTTGTAAGATGATGTGAGAAAGTACAGCCTCTGCTTTCAAAATGCACATAATCTAATTTAAGAAAAATAACACATTCCCTTTTGGGAAATTCCATTTCTCCAAAGTGTTTATAAAAACATCAACTTTTAACTCAATAGGTCAACAGTAATAAGACCTCCCAACCCACCCGTTCATTGTCTTCCTCTCTCTCCCTGTGCGTGTGATTACTGTGTTCTGTCTCTTTACTTCTCTCTGTGTGTCTTTGTCTCCATCTCTCTATTTCTCTCTACATCACACCCACCCTCCACTACCCCACTGTCCCAATGACGACACACACAAAGGGAAAAAAAGAAAAACATTTCTGTCTTGGCTTCCACATAAGGAATCAAAAGCACAGAGAAGTGAAATGAATGCCATGGCAAATTTCAGACAGAAAGTGTTAACTAAAATAAGAACTCCCCTTTATTATACTAGCTCAAATACCAAATGAGTAGGGAGTCCTGGCATGGCACTATGGATTAATGCTCTGGACTGCAAAGTCAGTTTGACCTGCAAGGTCGGTGGTTCAAGCTCACCAGTTGCGCCTCAGAAACCCTACACAGGGTCACTATGGGTCAGAACCTACTTGACGGCACTTAACATCAGCAACAGCCTGGTTCCTTTACTAACACTGAAACTTAACCATCTCTCATAGACTATAGGTAGAATGACTTAAACAGTAGGATATGCACTTGACCACAAGGTAAGAAGTTCAAACTCACCAGCCACTCCTTCGAAACCCTATACAGAGTCACAGTGAGTCAGAACCAACTCAACATTACTTAACTACAACAACAAAAGCAATATAGGTCCCAGTCTCCTAAAATACACAACTCCAGAGATTCTCAGATACAATTAAAGAATATTGTGTCTATAGTGTCAGATAAGACTAGCTCCAATAATTACCATAAACTGGGTTAATAAGAGGTTTATTTATTTTATTATTTGTACCTTTCATATTGATTTATGGAAGCTGGAAAGGTGTCCCTTGAGGAAGTGTAATTAATTGTAGCATTTCAATAATCTCAGTGAAGCCCATTCCTTTGAGAAATAAGGGAAACTCCCAAGGTAGACACAAGGTAGATTAAAAAAAAAAATCTTGATGGGTGCTGTCAGTGGATGAGAGAGAAATGAGAAAACTATTCTAGAACAAAGATCTGAGATATTTCAGACACAGAAAGAAATTGTTTTTGTGGTTAAGTTCTCTTGAGTTGGTCACAAGTCATAGCAACCCTGTGTAGGGTTTGAACTGCCAACACTGTGGTTCACAGTCCAGTGCTGATCCTACAACACCACACCAGGAATTCCAAGAAGAAATAGAGGGATTTTAATGGAAGAACTGAAAGTTTCTTTGAAATTCATAATTTACAATGTTTATAGTTAACAGTGGAGTCATGTGGTGCTGCAGGATAAGCACTCAACCAGAGGGTCTGCTTGAACTGCAAGGTCAGTGGTTCAAACTCACCAGCCACTCTTTGGAAACCCTATACCAGGTGGCTATGGGTCAGAACCAACTCGACAGCACTTAACAACAACAAAGTTAACAGTGACCTTTCCCAAGGCAATTAATTTACTTTCATATTAGGTGAAATCTACATTAAACAGGTATGGTACTGTATGGTAAAAGCTACACTGTTAACCACACGGTCAGGAGTTCAAACTCAACCGCTGTTCCTTGGAAACCCTATGAAGGGTCACAATGAGTCAAGGCACTTAACAACACATCAAGCTTTCAGTAGTCATGCATCCGTATTGTGTGTTGTAGAGCAGAACTATGAATATAAAATATGGAAATCACAAAACCACTGCCTCTCCTTAAGCCAGCTTCCATTAGCAAAGAGGAAGGGCACACAAGTCAGACCATTTAAAGTCCTAACAGGGAACAGACAACCCTTAGGAAATTGTAATTGAATTGTTCTGGATAAGAAAAAGAGGAGCACTGTTGGCACATGCTTAAAGTGATACACTACTAATCAAAAGGTCAGGAATCGGAACCCATGAGTGGCTCTGCAGGACAAAGACAAAGATTGTTGTTGTTGTTAGGTGCCATCAAGTGTACTCCCACACACAGAGGCCCTATATAGGGTTGCCAAGGAGCCGTTGTAGTGTCTGAACCACAAACCTTGTGGTACAAATAGACTCTGTGGTCTAGTGGTTACCCTATAGCCTCACACCAGGTCTCCCTGTTGTTGTGGTGATATGCCGTGGAGTTGGTTCTGACTCATAGCAACCCCGTACAGGGTTTCCAAGGCTGTAAATCTTTACAGTAGCAGAAAACCTTAGCTGGTAGTTTTGAACTATTGACCCTGAGGTTAGCAGCCCAATTCATAATGGATAAGTATTGGTCATTTTGAATATGATGATCACATGGTTTCCCATGCCGGAAATGACAAATTAAAGAGGAATGGTGTTGCATTCATTATCAGAACAAACATACCCAGATCAGTCATGAGGTACAATGTGATAG
>NW_006408637.1:3489904-3490626 GCF_000296735.1 Chrysochloris asiatica
AAAATCCTCACCACTGGACCAATAAACAACATTCTTATCAATGGCGAAAAGAGTGAAGTTGTCAAGGACTTCATTCCTCTTGGATCAACTATCAGCACAGGGAAGCAGCAGTCAAGAAATCAAATGACGGAGAAGACTTCTGGTGCTTCCCTGACCAGGCAGCTCAGGTAGGACAGGCTCAGGGGAAAAGGGGCGGAATCGCACATAAGAAACCTCTGTCTAGCAGACAGACAGCCTTTAAGCAAACATAAGATCTTATATTTCAACATTCTGAACTCGTTTTTTTAAAAAAGATCAAATTGCTGAGGAATTACAAGCATTTTGAGCTTTTGCCTACCTGCATGTGGCTCCCGCTCCCCGCGCCCGCGCCGGCAAGTGCCTCTGTCCCCTGCAGACCTTGGAGTGCAGGGCTAGAGCAACCCCATTTAGAAGGCTGCATTTCCGGAGAAAAGGAAGCATAAACTAACAAAGCCGAACAAATAGAGAGGGATATCGGCACGGATATCAGGAAATTTGGGGTACCCACAGTACAGAGAGACTGAGAGGCATTTATTACATCATCAGATACAGACACTACCTCCCTGAAGCTACTATCCCCCGCCGTCTACTGCCAAGGCCTAGACCAGCCCTCTGCCAAGCCGCCAAGTCTCAGGAACGCCCAAGGCACAGGCCCGCCCACTGAGGCCAAGGCCCTCCCAAGGCCCAGACAAGCCCACTGAGGC
>NW_006408637.1:3492516-3494313 GCF_000296735.1 Chrysochloris asiatica
TTGAGATGTAATCCATACTGAAGGCTGTGCACTTTGATCTTCATCAGTAAATGTTTTAAGTCCTCTTCACTTTCAGCAAGCAAGGTTGTATCATCAGCATATCACAGGTTTTTCTAGTAGCATAGTGGTTATGAATTGGGCTGCTAACCTCAAGGTCGGCAGTTCGAAACTGCAAGCTGTTCTGCCGGAGAAAGATGAAGCTTTCTGCTCCTGTAAAGATTTGCAGCCTCGGAAACCCTGTGCAGGTTCACTATGAATCAGATCCGACTCCACAGTATTTAACAACAACAACAACAACCTAATTTCCATAGTGTCCAGGAAATTCAGTGTTTCCATTATGCTTTCCCATTACATCACATTGATAACAGATACAAAATTTTACTTCAAAAAATACTGCCTGCCTACGTTGCTAGAATAAATGCAGTAGAATTATAAGTGAAGAAATGTTTTGAAGGTGAGCAATGAAAAATCAAACTATCTTGAGCAATTTCAAAGAAATTTTTAGCAAATCTTTTTAATAAGATATTTGTATGTAAATTCGATCATCAGGTCAGCTGCTATGCAACTGGACTATTTCAGAAATTAATTGCAAGTATCACTATACACCTAGGATCTTTTGCAGGAAACAGAAAAGACAATGAGATCTAATTCACTCTAATTTTCAGAATACAGCATCAACTTTCATTCCTGAAATCTATTTACATTCCTATGAGGCAGCTTCAAAACGTTTGTGGAAAAATGTAATTTAAAAATATTGGAATTTTCCCACCAACTTTTTGACACCCTTTAATATTCTCAAATCACAGATAAACAACTTGGTACAATATTGGTTCAAAGGAGGAGTCTTTCGTCTTATTTCTCAACTAATCACATTAAAGCATCACTTAGGACCATATTTTTATACAAATAAGGGACGTAAGACACGGTTTTCTGCAAACCACACAACCACTTTGCATTAGCATCATATGTGTATGCTCGTTAATTGCATGTGCGTATTATATACAGGATGGTAATCTTCTCTTGTTTCATTATCTCTCCTTTTTTTCTTTTTTTAGTCAAATCATATGCCAATGCCTGAGTGTCCCACTGAAAATAGTGCAACAGAATGAAAATAAGCCCATCAGTAATCTGTTGGCTGTGGTTTAATAAAAGAACTAGCCATGGTTCTCACATTTCATTCTGCCAAGTTCCTATTCTTAGGGCACTAAAAGAACTCATTTGATGCTGGAGCAAAAAAGCTGGGTGGAAATGAAACACAATGCAAGAAGCAGACAAATTAATCAAACATTTAGGCCCATGTACCCTAGTTACATATACGAAAACACGTTAAACTAAATCCACCTTTGTTTAAAACAACAACAACAACTGTTCAGATACTCTGTTTAGGCTACCACATGTGGAGTCCATTAAGAACCATTAGTGTTTGTTAGAAAGTCTAAAAAGCAAGATTTCTTCTTCCTTGGAGTCCTCACAAGTTTACCCCTAAACATCTAGTGATATGGAAGTTAACCTATCCAAGAGAACTCGGAGAAAAAGAAGAAATCAGTACTTTCACTAAAAATGTGGTATTTATTAAAATAATGGCAAGGGGGTTTTCAAAGTAAACTACAGTAAATAAACTATTGTTCTTTTTCCCTTGGAACTCAGTGATTTTATTTTTAAGATACTTGTGATGTCACAGGAATCCCTGGGAGGTGTTAATGGTTAAGTGCTTGGCTGCTAACCAAAAGGTTGGAGGTTCCAATCTATACAGAGGTGCCTTGGAAAACAGGCCTGGCGACCTTCTTCTAAAAAATC
>NW_006408637.1:3495108-3497599 GCF_000296735.1 Chrysochloris asiatica
GGTTCCGACTCGATGGCACCTGACAACAACAACAACAATACTTTAAATGTAGCAGTCAGTGTGGGTTATAATCAGAAGGGTCAAACAAAGGAGAAAAAGTGTGAGTTCCTGTGGCATATCCAACAACATCTCTTTCAACATAAACATTAAGTAGTGCTGTAATTTTTATCAAAAATATTAATTTTGAAGCATTAATTCAAGTAAACACTATACGCCTGGAACTGTTGTATTTAAATATGCAAATTTAGGGTGATTAAATATGTAAACTAAATGTAAATTATATAAACTGCATTTTACTTTAGAAAATGGTTAAGTGCTGTGGATCAGGAGTGCTGGACTACCACAGACTAATAGAGAAATTGGGAGAAATATTCTCGGCAGAGAGAACAGCCAGAGAATGACCTTAATGTGGAACAGTCTAGCACACTTGTTGTTGTTGTTGTTAAGTGCTGTCGAGTCAGTTCCGACCCATAGCGACCCTGTACAGGGTTTCCGAGGGTGTAAATCTTTATGGGAGTAGAAAGCCTCATCTTTATGGGAGTAGAAAGCCGCGGAGCGGCTGGTAGTTTCGAACTGCTGACCTTAAGGTTCACAGCCCGGTTCATAACCACTATGCTACCAGAGCACACTTAAGGAACAGTAAAGAGATCAGGATGAGTGGGACAAACTGAAGGGAGAAGGGCTAAGAGTAGAGTATTCAAGTCAGAGCCAGGACAATGGCTTCTATTCAAACAGGAAACATGTAGAGGGTTTCGGGGGAAATAGAAACAACAGATTTTGCACATGGCTTGCTTGTTGTTTCACCAAATATGTTCCTCTGTCACCTATAAATTGCTCAGAATCTTTTTTTTTTTAAATAAAATTTCTTCATTGATAGTGGGTGTTCTTCAATCAAGAGGAAAAGTAATAGGACTGACTATGAGGGTTGTAAATGTAAAGGTAGACATTTTGTGGCAAGGAGTGGAGAGATTAACTTTGCAGTCTAGGAGTGGAGGTTCCTGGGACCATCAACAGAGAAGAGCAGAGAGCAGGACCTGCCCAGAGAAGCAGTGATCCCGGAGATGGAGGCAGAGACGATGATGTGGACAGATGGAACAGCTGGGGACTAGACCCAGAGAGGGAGAGGGGCTGTGTGTAGGCTATATATACCCTTTGGTTGGTTGGTGATGCATGGAAGGGATTGTAACCATGGCAACGAAATAATATATGACAGGCTGAATGTAAAGCTAATGTTCTCCCATGTAAACTATCACATAATTCACAATAAAACTTAAAAACAAACAAAAAAGAGGAATAATAATAACAGGTTCTGATTCTTTATGTGGTTATCACAGACAATCACTGATTGTTTCAAAGTGATAGTATTTTGTATTCTATCACCTCTTCTTCATTTTTAAAATTTGGAATGCATCTATTATAAGAGCAATTTCCATTCCTCCAATGATATTTTAACAGGATCACTCTGCTTGCTGTGCAAAGAAAAGACTGGTGGCAAGTAAGGAAGCAGAGATACTAGTTAGGAAGGGGTTTCAGCTCTCCAGGGGCATGACATGATTGCTTAGACTTGGGTGGAACACTGGTGGTGGTGGGGTTCAATCAGATTCTAGATCTATTTTGGAGCACATACAACAGGAATTCTCAGTGGATAGAAGCTCCTTGCAAGTAGCCCAAGAACACCCTGATGGCTGATAATTTCTAATGTACCAGAGGCAAAGATCTGAGTTCTTTGTGCAATGGTGGTGGTGGTGGTATGCTGTGAAGTTGGTTCTGACTCACAGATACCCTGTATAGGTTTCTGAGGTTGTAAATCTTTTACAAGAGCAGAAAGCCTCATCTTTCTCCAGCAAAGCGGCTGCTGACCTTACAATTAGCAACCCAAATCGTAAGCCATTACACTATCAGGGCTCCTTTCTGTGTGCAATAGCTCGATATGAAAGCAAATTAATTAGTAGGATGATGAGGATAGCAGAGATGCTAGGGATCGTAAAAATGGAGAGAAGAACTGACTATCTAGGATTTACATTGTAATAAAGTTCTACGTAAACATTCAGTGAGTTAAAACTACACTTATTCATTGAAGAATAATGAAGTGTCTGAGAAACACCTCACAACACCGTTGAACCTGGAGGATATTAGGCTGAGTGAAATTAGTCATTAACAAAAGGGCAAATACTGTATGAGAGCAATGTTGTAAAAACTTAAAAAAACAAAATAAAGGTTTTCTTGGTAAAAGAAATAATTTATAATGGTTACTTACATGCTGTTGTTGTTGTTAGGTGCCATCGAATCGGTACCAACTCATAGTGACCTTATGCACAGCAGAACGAAACACTGCCCGATCCTCACTACTGTTGTCACGCTTGAGTCCATCAATGTTGCCACTTGGCCAATCCATCGCGTTGGGGGTCATCTTCTTTTTCTCTGACCCTCTACCTTACCAAACATGATATCCTTCTCCAGACACCAGTCCCTCCTGACAATATGTCCAAAG
>NW_006408637.1:3498479-3502630 GCF_000296735.1 Chrysochloris asiatica
ATGCAACAGATAAAGTGAACAGAGGTAAATACTATTAAATGTTGGTACAGGGAGGGGATTGCAACCATGTAATGAAGCAAAGTAGAAGATCTTTTGCTATGAATGTAAAACTGATGATCTGCTCTGTAAATCTTCACTCAATTCACAATAAAAAGTTTATTTTTTAAAAAACTTAGTTATTTCCTTTCAAAAGGTAGTTCCTGTTAAGTGTAACTGAGTTAATACCAACTCATAGCAACCCAGTGTAGGGTTTCTGAGGAACAGCTGGTGGGTCTGACACACAAACATTGCATTAGAAGTCCAGTGCTTATCCTACAATGCCACACAAGTACTGCTTTGAAAGATGATTGTTTTTGTTGTTAGGTACCATCGAGTCACATGCACAACAGAAGGACACTCTGCCTGGACCTGCACCAGCCTCACAATTTATGTTTGAGTCCACTGCTGCTGCCACTGTATCAGTCTATCTTGTTGAGAGTCTTTCTCTTTTCCGATGACCCTCTACTTTTCCAATAATGATGTTCTTCTCCACTAATTGGTACCACTTGATAATATGTTCAAAGTAAGAGAGACGAAAGATGATTGTTGATGTTGTTGTGTGCCTTTGAGTCAATTTCAACTCACTGCCACCCTGTATAGGGTTTCTGAGACCTATTTGTTTATTGATTGTAAATAAACCATTACAGGAGCAAAAAGTCTCATCTGTTTCCCATGGAGCGACTTGAGAATTCACACGGCCAAGTCTATGTGTAACTGGCCATACCACCAGAGTGCCAAGCAAGATGGTAGCAGACATTAAAGACAGCTACTTGGCAGGGTTAGAAATTAAGAAAAAGTGTTCTAAAACAACCCATGTATTTGAAAATATGAGAGATTTGAAAAAGGTCTCAATAATGTAGTGTTAAGAGATTTGCTTATTGTATAGCACACCTATTATCAGCACACTGTATTGTTATTGGAGTCCTGGTGTGGTGCTATGGGCTAATGCACTGGACTGCAAAGTCAGTTTTAACTGTAAGGCCAATGGTTCAAGCTTACCAGCCACTCCTCGGAAACCCTATACAGGGTCGCTATGGTTCAGAACCGACTCGACGGCACTTAACAACAACAACAAATATAATTAACTATGCTTAGGAATGCCATTAATTGAAACACAATTACTAATTACAGTAATTATAACCCATTTTAATCTTCTTGATACAATAATAAAAAAATTGCCTTGTTACCAACAAAATTTTACAAGACACCACAACTAACTGGTATACCGAGGTTTCAAATAGTCAGTTTTTCTATTTGTGAATGGGATCACTGCCTTAGAAGCCCTGGTGGTACAGTGATTAAAGCACTCCGCTAGGCTTGAACCTGTCATCTGCTTGCAGAAGGAAGATGTGGCAGTCTGCATCCATAAAGCTTTTCAGGCTTGGAAACCATATGGGAAGCACTACTCTTGTTCTACACGGTCACTAGGTGATGGAATCGATTCAATGGCAATGGGTTTATTTGAACCACTGCCTAGTGTCTTTAAACATGTTTCATGTTTTCTCGGATTATTTAACGAGTTTTAAACTGCATTCATTGGCTAATTTCCTTGCCCAAGGCTTAATAAAATTATTTACAAACGCATATACTCATTCCATACATTGTGTCTCAAGCTACTGGTTAACTTGAACAGAATGAAGTCTTTGACAATTTCTCATATGCCTGCAAAAGTTGGAAAGTGAATAAAAAAAAAAGTTGGGAAGACCACAGAAGAACTGATGCATGTGAGTTATGGTGTTGAAGGAGAATGATAAAAGTACCATGGACTGTCAAAAGGACAAAGAGACATGCGTTCTAAGAAGTACAGTCAGTGTTCCTGGTAGCCAGGATAGCCAAAATTTATCTCTCATACTTTGGACATGTTGTCAGAAGGGACCAGTCACTGGAGAAGAATATCATAGTTGGTAAAGTGCAGGGTTGGAGAAAGGAGGATGGATTGGTAGAGTGGCAGCACCAATGGGCACAGGCAAAGCAATGATTGTGAGGTTGGTTCAGGACCAGGAACTGTTTCGTTCTGTTGTACATACGGTCACTATAAGTCAGTACTGACTCAATGGCACCTAACAACAACAAGAGCAACAAGCTACTGGTCAATGTTCTCTAATCTATTCATGGAAAACATGTAACTGGAAAAGCTGGCATTAATTTTTAAAATAAACACTGATTCACAATCCCACAAAACGTTAAATCTCAAGTTTCTATATCAAGTTCTATTTTACTGATCATCATAGCCTCTACAGGATCTAGCATATCCATTGTTGCTAATGGCCATTTCAAGGAATTTTAGAGAATGTTTGAAAAGACTTAGAGAAAACACTTAGAATAACAATGATTGCATAGTGGAGAGTGGCACTATAGGATAAGCATTGGACTGAAAGATCAGTTTGAACTACAAGACCCCTATACAAGATTGCTATATGTTGAAACTAACTTGACAGCACTTAACAACACAACAAGAAGCCTCTAAGGTCTTCTGACCAACCTAACTCTCTCCATTTTTTTCTTTAATGGAGGAAAAAGAAGTGACTTTCTTTAAGGTCATGTAGTTAACCATTGGAAATGAGGTTTAAGGTCTTCAATCGTTAAGGCCCCTAGGAGGCACAGGCTATTTGCACTGTGCTGGATTCCTAAGCTAAGATTTATGGGTTGGACCCACCTCGCAGCACCACTGAAGAAAAGGCATGCCACTCCACTTCCATTAAGATGACAGCCTAAAAAATCCTGTGGAGCAGCTCTACTCTCTAACACAAAGAATTGGGATAGAATCAATAGCAGCTAACAATATTCATGGAATTCAAATCAGAATTTTAAAAAAAGACAGTATTATATTTTCAAAAAAGCTGCAAAAAGCCATCACACACGTGTGCATACACATACACATATCCAAGCCATGTATATCCACTCCATGAGCATGCATACACACACACCTATACCCTACAGGACAGAGCAGAACTGCCCTTTAGGGTTTCCAAGGCTATAATCTTTACAGAAGCAGATTGCCATATTTTCACTTCCCGCAAAGTGGCTGATAAGTCCGAACCACCGATGTTTCAGTTAGTAGCCAAGCACTTAATGATTCCATTACAGGGCTCCATACACACACAGACACACACAGAGATATCCATGGAGCACTTAGTTTGGAACAAATGTTGTGACTGGTTGTTCCAGTGTTTCGTTTCATGGTACACTGACAAGGTAATGAGATGCGTGGAAGGGACCAGGGCTGAAAAGCTAAAATAAAAGCCCATGGCATGCAAATCAGTGCTTGTTTACCTGTTGAGTGTGCTTTGCTTGAAAAGATTTTAGTGAAAGACTCTATTGTGTTTCTCCTGGTTTAGATGTAATTTTTTCCAGCCTTATTATCAATACAACCATAGAAAATTCTCTTATTACTGTCCAATATTTATTTCCAAATTACTGAATGAGTCATTTATAGAGTATACATGAGAACATTCAGAATGATCATCCCTGAACGTGCCCTCTCTCCCCTCCTTCCTAATGAATTTAAAAGTGGTAAGATAAAAAATTATTAAATTCACAAGGAGAGAGAGGGAAACGGAAGAACAAAGCAGATATGAGAACAAGTAGGCATGTTTGAATGGGCTAAGTGGGAAAGAGATAAAAAATGATGCATGCACAACCTTGGAACTACAGGGCTCTGGCATACAGAGACTGACCCATGGTTGGAATGGGGAAAAGGGGGGAATAATGTTAAGATGCTAGGCAGTCTTTTGAATCTTCATTTTCCTTGCATTATAATATAAAATAGACACTGGAAGGGAAGAGAAAGGAATAGTCAGAACCATCACCATAGAAAGCTTGTAAGTCCGTCTTCTGCTTATAACTGATTGGAATACCTAAAATAGGGCTGGCTACAAAGTGCCCAGTGATGGAGGCTTCCTGCGGAGCCTATGCAATATATAAGACTATAGGTAGAAGCCTGAACCACATTCAGATCTCCAGAGATGGGAAATTTCCACTTGAAAGGACAAGCAAATCAGCCTGGAGCGGCTAGAAGAACAGAAGATACTTCTTGAAAGAAAGGCCTACAGGAAAAATACAAAACAACAGAGGCAGATGGACTGTTACTACAAGAACAAACAAATTGCTTG
>NW_006408637.1:3503723-3506947 GCF_000296735.1 Chrysochloris asiatica
GTAAAACTAAAGTTCTCTCATGTAAAATATTATATAATTCACAATAAAACATGAAAAAAATATTATTAAATTCATTCATCTGTTAATAATTTTACAGAGATGAAGAATCTAATGAAAATTAGCAATGACCAACTGCCATAGGCGAAGAATAACAAATGTGTGTCCTATAAAAGTAAGATTCAGACTATTCTGAGTGCATCAATGATCTTGATGCTTTCCACTGGCTAAATGAAGTAAATACTCCTTTCAAATGCATTTCTCCCAAATCACCAATTACCCTCAACAAACTGCTATAAGTACTGTAGAAATTCATTCAAACCAACTAAAAGACATAGGTTTTCTTTATAAAATTAACATGTAGGTAAAGAGAAAATTAAGATGCTGGTCATTGATCATACATTATATTGTTTGTTAAACCATATCACAAGTAGCACTGAACTACTAACCAACAGCCTGGCAATTTTAATCGACTCAGAGACAGCTGACAGGAAAGGTCTGGAGATGTGCTTCTGAAAGAATCTGACAAACACAGAGTCCTTATGGGTCAGAATCAACCAAGACCCAACTGGTTGGTTTCTTTTTAATTTGTGAGTTAGGTTAATTACTTAACTACTGATCATAAGATGCAGCTTAAACCCATCCAGAGGTACCTTGGAAGAAAGATTTGGCAATCTAATTCTAAAAGGGTACAGCCTTGAAAACTTTATGGAACACAGTTCTACTCCTCAATAACTAGTAGTATTCATGAATAATCTTAAATGTACACACAAGAATGTCTCTACCACTAGAACAGACATTAACACAGACAGCAGCCTTTTCTTACTTTTCTGTCAGTAGCGTCATTGTTGTTGTTGTTAAGTGCCATCGTGACCCTATACAAGTTTTCCATGGAGCGACTGGTGACTTTGAACTGCCAACCTTGCTATTCAAAGCGACCTTGTGGTGGGGCGCTTATCTTACAACACCACACCAGGACTACAACAGTGTCCTCAGAGAAATTTTATCATTCTTCAGCCTCAGGGTAAGGCTATAAGATGCAATAAGAAAATGTGTTCAATGAATATTTCAGTTTTATGTTGATACTTGGATTTTCACCTCATTCCACCAACAATTCATTCTTGTGATTTTATGTTTAAAATGTCTGTGGAATGTGAATGTTCAGATGTTAACTAAAAACAATTAGGAAAAACTTTAGATACAATGATCTTCATTCTTTTTCAAGGGCCTGTTTCCGGCACTGATGTTCTTTAGAAACAGTGTCACCGAGGTTGCTAGGGAGACGAGGGGAGTAAACGGTAACAGAGAAGACAGTGCTTTCTTTACACTATAGCCCAGGGCACAGTGACCAGAAGGGAGAAGTAGGACCAATCCAACCTCACAATAAAATCTCTAAGTCGGGAAAGGATAGAAATAGCCATGGTCCAATTTTAGTATTTAACATGTTGTTGTTCCAACTCATATTAACACTGTATAGTAGGGTTTCGGAGACTGTAATCTTTACTGGAGCAGAAAGCCTCATCTTCTCCCATGGAGTAGTGAGTGAGTTACACTCACCAGACCTGTAGTTAGCAGTCCAGTGCTTATCCTACAGAGCCACTGCACTCAGTAGTTAGCATAGAAACGCCAAGACACCAGCTTAAACGCAGCTACATTCTAGACATCTCAATTTTATTTAACTTGTCATTTGCTAAAAATAGGGCAGCAAAAATAAAGTAAGTTTATAACAAATAAGCTACAAGCCACCACATAACATGGAGGAATCTTTAGAACATAGTTGTTGTTGTTAAGTGCCTTGGAGTCTATTAACACCCATAGCGGCCCTGTATAAGGTTTTGGAGGAACAGCTGGTGAGTTTGAACCACCAATGTTGCAGTTCAAACAGCTTTGCAGTCTGGCACATTAACCCACAGTGCCACACCAGGGCTCAGACTGAGTGAAATTAGTCATTGACAAATGGACAAATATTGCATAAGACCATTATTGTAAAAGCTTAAGAAAACATACTCGTACTAAAAGGGAAAAAAATTATTTGTTGGTTACCAGGGGTTGGGGAGGGAGAGGATAGTAAAGCACAGAGTAGGGGATACACACTTCATAGTTCAGGTGTTGGGGAGGGCAATATACAAAAAAGGGTAGGGGAATGGAAGAACAAGGTAGATAGGGTAATACTGAGGCAGATTTGCATGGGCTAAATGAGACATAGGTAAATGGAGATGAATGCTCAACCATGGAACAACAAGGCTCTGTGATACAGGAATAGAGGCATAGTCTGAATGGGTAAAAGAGGGAAAATAATGTTAAAATGCTTGACTGTCTTATGAATATTGGTTTCCCTTACCTACTACAGTAAAATAGACGCTTGAGTGGGATAGAAAGGAGTATCAGGAAACATGATTACAGAAAGCTTGTAAGCCCGTCTTCAGCCTATAACTGACTGGAATACTTAAATGGGGTGCTAGAACTTGACCAGTGAAATAGGCTTCCTGTGGAGCCTTTGTAGTATATAGGACCTTACGTGGAAATCTGAGCTCCATCCAGAACCTTCTGAGGTGGAACATTCCCACTTGAAAGGACAAGTAGACCAGTCTGGAACAGCTAGAGGAACAGAAGACACTTCTTGACAGAAAGACCAGCAAGAAAAACCCAAAACAAAAATAGCAGTCTGAATGGCTACAACAAGAACAAGCAAGTTGTTTTCCAGGGAGCCATTAAGGCAAGCAATCAAGTCCCTTCAGAACAAATCCCCCTCCAAGACTGAAACTCAAAGGGAATGCATGAGCAGGAATGTAAACTTGATGGTGACCACACTGGTCTCCTGGTAAGCGGAAGCAGAGAAAAGGAAGCAATGAAGATATGGGGAGAGTTCAACCACATTTCATAGACTCCTGTCGACCTGGAGATGAGAGATAGAAGAGGAAAGGCAGGTTGTTCCGCAGTGTAGTACAAAAGCTAGGGACTTGAGAACACCAGGCAAAGCAGGTTCAGGGGACAGCTCCAAAACTCTGAACCACATAGGTAGGAATATTTTTTAAAGTCTGAAAGCTTATGGCTAGTTGAACTTATAGGGGAAGCAAGAAATCTCATATTTTAAAATCTGCCAGGCTCAGCGACCAAGCCAACAACTTGGATGAGACCAAATGGCAAGACCAACCTGGGGAGCAAACAGACCTACCATGGACTAATTAATACCTGCGCGAACCTCAGAGACAAAGGTGGACAATATT
>NW_006408637.1:3511097-3512521 GCF_000296735.1 Chrysochloris asiatica
CACCACAGTATGACAAACTTACATACAAGTGGCCCACTGACATTGGTATCCTTAAAACTCTCATGTGTGATGGTAAAACTACTGTTAAAGGTACTTGGGGACTTGTGGCAAAATGACAGACAAAGGAGACATGGTACACAGATCCTCTAAGATATGGATGATCAAATGAAAACCTTGTAGATGATAGTCCTGGGACCCTGAGCCTCAGAGGAAATAGGATAGGTAAGTACATTGAATGCTTACTAGGAGAAGCTGAACAGGTGTCATGCAAAAAGGAGACAGCATTGAATGACAAGAAGCTGCATGGCCATCTTGAACTCTGGTGAACAGCTCTGAAGACAGACTGAGGTCTCTTAGCACAAATGCACACTGGTGCATGATGGTCAGAAAAGTAAGATTCTTTAATTTTCTCCACACTCCCCTAATCACAAAAGCCACTGCCAGCCCCAAAACATTACTACCCCCAGCAAAGCTCCAGTTCTCTGGCCAGTCAGAACTTCCTATTTGTGACTCATACACTTATGAGCCATGTCATTTTGGGATGAATGCTACCTGCACCATCTTTGGCAACTGAATTCAGGTGAGCCCTATTTCAGATCTGCAGAGTTGATCCCGGCAAGCTTTGGACTTCTGGGAACTCTCCAGGCCGGTCACTCCATCAATGGCTGTCCTCTGAGCTTGAAAGGCCCTGATCAAAGCTAACTTTGGGAACTACATAAACTGCTTTCAGATTGGGTGCCCTAAACAAAGACAACACCAAGTTCTATAGGAACTCCATTTAGGAACGGGAGTGCCACTGTCTCATCCCTCCCTACCCAATGTTTAGGGAGCCCCAGAGTTTTCTCCTCTCTCCCTCCATCGCCTGACAGGGTTTGTCCTTTCATTATTTTTGTTTGCTTGTTTTCGTATTCCTTAATTTGTTTTTTAACTTTTCTAGCTCTGCCTTCATTTTTTCTTCTTTTCTTTCGTTTCTCTTTCCCTGCTCTTTATTTTTTCCTCTCTAGATTTTTCTTCACTGCTCTTTGGTCTCTCTCTCTTTTCTTCTTCCCTCTCCTTAATTGTGTTTAGTGTTTTCTCTTACTTCTTATTTTCTCTTGCATTTTTATCTTCAGTGATTTTATTTACTTTTCCCACTTTTCTCTCTGTGTTAAATGTATTCTTTTTTCTTGCTGCAACCTGGGTTTTTTGGTTTTTGTTTTTTGTTTTCTTATTCTTATTTTCCATTATCCTTCCATTCTCGAATCACACCCACAAGGAGGCACAGTTGGTGAGTGCCTACGAACACATGAATAAAAAAAAGTATCAATTAAATACAAGTACAACCACAACACAACATCTCCGAGACAATTTCAGTTCACAAAATGAAACAAAATAGTGTCTCAAACAAATAACCAAGAAGTAGAGAATCAGAAAGCATGCCTGAG
>NW_006408637.1:3513626-3516527 GCF_000296735.1 Chrysochloris asiatica
AAGATGAATGAACCCCTAACAGGATAGACCTCAAAAGAAAATCACCAAGACATATCATAATCAAATTCTCCAATCCCAAAGACAAGGAAAGAAGCCTGAAAGCAGCTCAGAAAAACTGAAAATTTTCCTACAAAGGAGAACCAATAAAACTAAGCTCTAATTTCTCAGAAGATACCATGTCAGCAAGAAAGCATATACAAAATGCTCAAGGAAAAAACTGTCAACCAAGAACCATATTCGTAACAAAACTGTCCCTCAAATACAAAAGCATTGAAATTAGAACATTTCTATACAAACAGAAATTAAGACCAACTTTAAAAAAAATACTAAAGGAAGTTATTTGGCCTGAGAACCAACACAGCACACATTAACTTGAAATTAAAATACACTAGCCTGAACTCAATCCAGATACGTTGTTGCGGTAGGCGCCACTGAGTAGATTCTGACTCATAACCACCTTATGAATGACAGAATGAAACACTGCTCAGTCCTGCACCAACCTCACAATCATTGCTACACTTGAGCCCATTGCTGCTGCCACTGCGCCAATCCATTTCATTGACGGTCTTCCTCTTTTTCACTGACCCTCCACTTTAACCAAACATGATATCCTTCTACAGAGACTGGTCCCTCCTAATAATCTGTCCAAAGTATGAGAGACCCAATCTGGTTATCCAGTCTTCTATGGACCATTGTGGCTGCACTTTTTCCAGTACAGGTTAGTTTGTTCTCTGGCAGTCCATGGTACTTTTAGTATTCTCCTCCAACACCATAATGAAACTACATCAATTCTTCAGTGGTCTTCCTCAACTTTCCCATGGACATGAGCTATTTAAAATGGTTGGGGTCAGGTGTCCCCTAGTCAGCAAACTGACATCTTTGCTCTAGGACACTGTAAGACTTGTGCAGCAGATTTTCCTGACACAATACGTCGTTTGATTTCTTGAATGGTTCCCTAAGTGTTGATGGTTGCTATGTGCAAAATGAAGTCCAACTTCAACCTTTTCTCCATTAATCTTAAGGTTATTTGTTGGTCCAGCTGTAAGGATTTTTGGTTTTTTACATTGAAGTACAATTCATACTAAAGGTTATATTCTTTGAATTTCATCAGTAGGCATTTACGTCCTCATTAATATCACATACAAGTAAATTTCTGCTAAAGATAATTCAAAAACGGCTGCAGCAATACATTGACAGGGAGCTGCCAGAGGTTCAAGCCAGATTCAGATGGGGATGTGGAATGAGGGCTATCATTGCTGATGTCCAATGGACCTTGGCTGAAAGCAGAGAATACCAGAAAGATGTTTACTTGTGCTTTACTGACTACTCAAAGGTTTTCAATTGAGTGGATCAAAACAAGCTATAGGCAACATTGCAGAAAATGAATATTCCAGAACACTTAAATGAGTTGTGCTCATTAGGAACCTGTATATAGAACAAGCGGCAGTCATTTGAATAGTTTAAAGTCAGGAAAGGAGGGTTGCATTCTTTGATCATACTTATTCAATCTGTATGCTGAGCAATTAATTTGAGAAGCTGGATTATATGAAGAAGAACGTTGTATTAGGATTGGAGGAAGACTCATTAACAACCGGCAATATGCAGATGATATAATCTTGCTTTCTGAAAATGAAGAGGACTTAAAATCCACATATATAAGTATTCAAAGTAAACCAAATTTACAAGACTGAAAAGAGGGGACATTTGTATTGAAGGGAACTACAAAGCAAAAAGAGGGAATACTACACCTACAGGACCTCCAAATGACAATGAAGTGAAGCAAATTTCAAAATCTGACAGTTTTGAACTTTGGGAAAAATTAATACATTCTAGGGTAGTCTCAAAGAAAAGTAATACACCCTTGCATCAAAACAAAAAAGAGGAAAATAATACAGATTTAGTAAATACAGCACAGAAAATTATGTGAAACAAAGAAACCAGCAGCATCAATAAAAAAAAATAAGTAAAACCACTCACACACAACACAGATGACAGCAATCAATTCAAACCTATCGATAATTACACTGTATGTTGTTGTTGTTGTTAGGTGCTACTGAGTCGGTCTCGACCCATAGAGACCTTATGCTCAGCACAATGAAACACTGCCCGATCCTGGGCCAACCTCACTACTGTTGCCACGCTTGAGTCCATCGGTGCTGCCACTTGGCCAGTCCATCTCATTGGGGGTCGTCTTCTTTTTCTCTGACCCTCTACGTTACCAAACATGATATCCGTATAGAAAGGGCTAATTGGACTAGTCAAGAGACAGAGACTTGGAAAATGGAAAAGAAAACAGGACTCTTCAATATGCTATCTACAAGAGACACGCCATACACACAAAGACCAAAAAACACTGAAACTCAAAAGTTGGAAAAAAAACTGTATATCAAACTAATAGCAATTAACAACAAGGTGGAGTAACAATAGCAATTTCTGATAAAAAAGACTTTAAGACAAAAACTAGCACAACAAAGAAAGGCATTGTAGCATGACCAAAAGGTCAATTGAACAAAAGGAGAACCATAGTAGATATCTATGCCTCAAGGCACATGGGTCGAGTCAGTTCTAACCTACAGAGACCCTATATAGGGTTTTGTAGCGAATGCTAAGCTTGCAAGGCCAACCTTGCAGTTCAAACAGACTTTGCAGTCCAGTGCATTAACCCAGAGTGCCACACCAGAACTCCTAATCCAGGGGTAGGGAACACTGTTTCTGCCAAGGGCCATTTGGATATTAACAACCTCACTTAATATAAATTTATGTTGCTATGGAAAAAGCTCCATGATTTATTGAATTTCAAGTCCCACCTGCAGTTGCCTTGGCAGGGCCACACAAAATGATTTTGATGTTCTCCACCCCTGCCTTTATCCAATATCTCCAACAATTAGAAAAAGAGCAAAG
>NW_006408637.1:3517877-3519634 GCF_000296735.1 Chrysochloris asiatica
AAAAAAAAAAAAAAACTTCCAACAAAAAATTCTGGGATTATATGACTTTATTGGTTAATTCTACCAAACATCCAGAGAAGAGGTAACACTAATTCTACTCAAGCTATTCAGATATTGAAATTGATGGAAACTCCTGGATTCATCTTACAAAGCCGATATCAAAACAAGATAAAAACATCACTTAAAAAGAAACTTAGAGAATATTCCTCACAATGGAAAAAATCTCAATAAAAGCCTAGCGAATAGAATCCAAATCAAAAATAATAATAACACATCATGACTAAGTGGGTTTCATACAAGGCATGCAAGGATGGCTTAATATTAGAAAAACAATCATCATAATCCATCATATAAATAAAGCATAGGAAAAGAATCACATAATCATCTTGATTGATGTAGAAAAGCATTTGACAAAATTCAACATTCATTCTTCATTTAATAAAAAACAGAATAGGAAAAGAAGGAAAATTCCTTAGCATAATTAAGTACATAGATACAAAAACAACAATCAACATTACTCTCAATAGAGAGATACTGAAAGCATTCCCCTTGTAAACACAAACCAGACAAGGATGCCCTTTTCAAACTCTCTTATGTAATATAGTGCTAGATGTTTTAGAGCAATAAGGCCATAAAGGGAAATGGAAGGCAACCGAATGGACAAAAATGATATGATCCTATAATAGAAATCCCAAAGACTCAGCAAGGAAATCTCTGGACCTTAATAAAAAGGACAAATCCAATTTGAAAATTGACAGGCACTTCACCAAAGAAGAAATTCAGACAGCCAACTAACATATGAAGAAATGTTTACATTCATTAGTCATTGCTGTTGTTAGGTGCCATCAAGTTAGTACTGACTCACAGTGACCCTGTGCACAACCGAACGAACACTGCCTAGTCACGGGCCAACCTCACAATTGTTGCCACGCTTAAGCCCATTGATGCTGCCATTTTGGCAATCCATCTCTCTGGGGGGTTTTCCTCTTTTTCTCTGACCCTCCGCATTACCAAACATGATATCCTTCTCCCATGACTGGTCCCTACTAACAATATGCCCAAAGTATGAAAGACAAAGTTTGGCCATCCTGGTTTCCCAGGAACACTCTAGCTGCACTTCTTCCAACACAGATGTTTGTTCTTTTGGCAGCTCATGTCACTTTCAATAGTCCCCTCCAACAGCATAACTCAAAAGCATCAATTCTAGTGTCTTCCTTGTTCACTGTCCAGCTTTCACATGCATATGAGGTTACTGAACATACCATGGCTTGGGTCATGAACATACCTTAGTCCTCAAGCTGACGTAGCATCTATTCAGATCCGACACAGCCACCTAATGCACAACTGAAAGAAACCCTACCTGGTCCTTCTTCAACTTCACAATCATTGCTACACTTGAGTCCACTATTGCTGCCACTGTGCCAATCCATCTTATTGGTGGTCTCCTCTTTTTCAATGAACCTTCACTTTACCAAGCATAATGCCCTTCTCTAGCGATTGGTTAACCCCTGATAATATGTGCAAAGTATGAGAGACAAAGTTTGACCATCCTGGCTTCCAAGAAGCATTCTGGTTGTACTTCTTTCAACATAGATTTTTTTGTTGTTGTTCTTCTGATAGTCCATGGTACTTTTAATATTCTCCAATACTTAACTTTTAATATTTTCCATAACTCAATTCTTCTACAATCTCCTTTATTCATTGTCCAACTTTCCTATGCATATGAGGCTACTGGAAATACCATGGTTTGGGTAAAG
>NW_006408637.1:3520194-3522329 GCF_000296735.1 Chrysochloris asiatica
TGCAGTAAAGTCTATAGCTTGTCATGATCCACACAGTCAAAAGTCTTTGCATAGTCAATAATGGGCAGGTAAACATATTTATGGCATTGTCTGATTTCAGCCAAAACTTAAGTCAGCAATGATATCCTTCATTCCTTGTCTGAATCGGGCTAGAACCTGTGGCAGTGCCCTTTCAGTGTACCATGACAGCCATTTTGAATTATCTTTAGCAAAATTTTATGTGCATGTGATATTAATTATATGGTCCTATATTTTCCAAATTCCATTGGGGCACATCTCTTTGGAATAGAACGAATATGGGTCTCTTCCAATTGTTGGGCAAGTAACTATCTTTACAAATTTCTTGGCATAGATGTGTGAATGCCTCCAAAGCTGCAGCAGTTTCTTAAAAGAATTCAATTTGTATCCCATATATTCCCAGTGCCGTGCTCTCTGTGAGTGCCTTCTGTATAACTTGAACTTCGTCTTATAATAGCATTGACTCCTAATCATAAGCCAACCCCTTGAAATGGTTGAACATCAACCTTATTTTTTGGAGAGTGACTGTGTGTATACCTTCCATATTCTTTTGAGGCTTTCTGCATCAATCAATATTTTGCCCATAGAAAACTTCAGTATTGTTAAGTCAAGGCTTGACTTTTACCTCCGTTCTTTCAGCTTGAATGCTGAGCTGGAAAAAAAGTGTCCTTCCCATTTGATTTTCTAACTCCAGTTCTTTACACATTTCGTTATATTTGACTTTGTCTTCTTGAGCTGCGTTTCTAAACTTTCGGTTCAGCTCTTTGACCTCCTTATTTCTTCCATTTGCTTTAGCACCTCTATGATGGAGAGCAAGTTTCAAAGTCTCTTCTAACATTCATTGTGGTCTTTTCTTGTTTCTTATATTTTTAATGAACTTTTGCTACCTTCATGTATGATGTTCTTGACATTATCCACAACCCTTTGGCTTTTGGAGAGAGATGCAAATAAAAACAACAGTGAGATGTCATCTCACCTCAACAGTAATACCAAAGTTCAACATAACAGAAAAAAATTCTGCTGAGGATATGGAGGGACTAGAATCCTCATACACTGCTGGTGGGACAGTAAACTTGAGCAACCACTGTGGGAACTGATATAGTGTTTCCTTAAAAACTTATAAATAGGAATATCATATAACCTAGCTATCTTTCTACTTGGTATATAGCCTTAAGAAATAAGAGTCACAACACAAATAGATATATGCACACTCATGTTCATTGCAATACTATTCACAACAAAAAGAAATAAATTAAATGCCCATCAATGGAAGCATGGACAAACAAGTTTTAGTGCTTACACACAATGCATTACTACACAGTTTTAAAGAATCATGAGAAGCAGGCAGGACATGATGACAGATTAGGCAGAAAGGCTGTGCACACCCTCTTCACAATGATACAGGACACAGGATAAAACAGATTCAGAGGATGGTCCTGGAACTCCGAGCTTCAGCTAAAAAGATAAATAAGTACATAAAGTGTTTGCCAAGAGAAATAGTTTGAACAGACACAAGTAAGAAGGTGATTTCTGATTTGAGGCAGCCAACACACCCCATCGCAGCCATATTGAACAGGTAGGTGTGAGTGAATTCAGATACAAGAAAGCATTCCTATTGAAGAAGCCTGCCTTTGGCTCACAAAGACAAAGGTGTGATTATTTTCTCTCACACACTCACTTTCTACTCATTCCAAAGGTGACATCTGTACAAGCATAAACACCAAGGAAGGTTCTGTGTGGACCAAAGTGATGGGCACATAAGTGATGTGAGAGGAGACAACAGAAACAACCCGTACCAGCAGGCTCTGCTCCAAATGGATTCTGACCAGTCCTGGGAAAGCTCTCACTAGGAGAAGCAACTGAACTGACCTGAGTGGAAGAAAGAAAAAATTTAAAGCTGGTGATAAGTCAGAAAGACACAACAGGACCATCTTTGAAATTTCTCATGTGGTTGTAAAGGAAAGAGTGTATTAGGTGTCATTACAGAATTACTATTAATTTCCCATTGCTTCATGGTTTTTTTTTATTTTTATTTAATTTTTCTCAGTTTTACTACCTTTACATTGTTTTTTCTGATTTTTGGTTCTTTGTCCTCCTACTCTCTTGTGGAAGTGATT
>NW_006408637.1:3523794-3524656 GCF_000296735.1 Chrysochloris asiatica
GAGAGAAATGGAAAGCATTCTCTTTGCAAACAGGAAGTAGACAAGGACGTCTTTTATCACCATTCCTGTTCAATACTGTGTTAGAAATCTTAGCAAGAGATATAAGGCAAGATAGGGAAATTAAAGGCATCCAAATCAGGGGGGAAAAAAAGAAGTAAAACTCTGTCTATATACAAAACATCACTACAAGAATCCAAAGGAAATTTACAAAATAGAAGAACATAACAAACTCCTGGATTGCACGACTTAACATTGTGAAAATGTCAATGCTACCCAAAGCAATCTATCAAGAAAATGCAATCCTAATCCTGACTCCAACATCATTCTTTAAAGAGATGGAAAAAATTATCATAAACTGTATTATGGAAAGGTAAGAGACCTTTGTACAAGAAAAGCACTGCTTACAAAGAAGAACAAAATAGGAGGCCTCTCACTCCCTTCAAAAATTACAACACACCTACAGTAGTCAAAAAAGCCTGCTTCAGGTACAACAAAAGATACGTGTAGGTAGCACCCACTTGACCTGGCTTAGATGGCTAGATGATCAGAATTCAACTAGAAGAAGAAAGAAGAGGGTAAAAGAAAAAAAGAAAAAAAAAAGTGTAACCTGCTACAATCTGATGAACTTTACCCATACTTGTAGCACTGTGGGCTAATGCACTGAACTGCAAAGTCGTTTGAGCCACAAGTTTGGTAGTTCAAGCTCACCAGCTACCTCCTTGGAAACCCTATACAGGGTCGCTATGGGTCGGAAACGAATCCAAAGCATTTAACAACAATAGACATAGTAGATCAAAAAAGGGAACAAATCTTTACAGCAAGGATCACTCCCACACCCTCAGTATAAGGGGTTGACAGGGAT
>NW_006408637.1:3544324-3547512 GCF_000296735.1 Chrysochloris asiatica
AATATAGGCAGACTGACTGAATACTACAAGAACAAGTAAGTTATTCACCCGAGACATAAGGCAAGTGGTCGTGTCCCCTTAGGGCAAACCCCCTTCCAAGACTCAAATTCAATGGGAATATATGAGCAGACATACACTCTGAATGGTGACCACATTCGTCACTAATAAGGGGAAGTGAGGGGAAAACAGCAACGAAGCTGCAAGCTAAGCCCTACAACGTTCAATAGACTTTTGTGAACCTGGCTGGAGACCTGGTTGGCCAGCAGTGTGGCAACCTGGGTGCTCTTGGACCCAGAGTCAGTGACATAGCCACAGAGGAATAGAGTGGAGAGTGAAGCGTCCAGCTGATAAAAAGAGGGGGCATATACATAAGATCACCCACAATTGCAGATAATACCCATTTGACTTGGCTTCAATGACTGAATGATCAGAGCTCAACTAGAAGAAGAAAGAAGAGGAAAAAAAAGAGTATTCTGATACAATTTGATGAACTTGACCTACACCTACTGATGCAGTAGCTCAAAAGAGGAAACATATCTTTACAGCAAGGATCATTCCCACACCCTCCATACACAGAGTAGACAGGGATGGGCAACTAGCACATTGGGTATCCAAAATGGGGGCGCTACAAAGGCAAGAAGTGAATGGATCACAAGCTTTCAAGAGGGAGCCTAGATTCAGAGGGAGCCGGGGAAGGAAGAATCTCCACTGAGTAGTATCCAATCTGTCTGGGCGGGGCTGATGAAAGGAGATGGGGATAGGTCTCTTGTAGTGAAACAGTGAATAACTGTTATCAGGACTGACTATGAGGGATGGCAATGTAAAGGTAAACGTTTTGTAGCAAAAGGAGGGGAGTGACTAACTTTGCAGTCTAGAAGCAGAAGTCCTTGGGACCATCAAGGGAGAAGAGCAGAGTGTGGGACCCTACCCAGAGAAACACTGACACTAGAGATGGAGGCAGAGACGATGATGTGGAGAGATGGAGCAGCCTAGAGTGTGAGATGGGCTGTTTGCTGATGATGTATGGAGGGGTTGTAACCATGATAATGAAACGATATACGACAGGATGAATGTAAAACTAATGTTCTCCCATGTAAACTATCACATAATTCATAAAACATTTTTTTTTTAAGTTGGGTAAAATGGATTCTAATGGAACCTTTACAAATAACTTAGTAACTTTTAGCACATCACTTTAATGTTTAGCCTTTCAGTCTTCACATTAATGAAATCAGTAACTTAATTAAATACTCTTGGTAGACTCTTCTAAGTATAAAATTTAAAAATAAGAAAAAAGATACAGATATCAATGGAACAAAATGGCAACTCAGAGGTAACTCCAGTCACATACAATCAACTGATCCTTGCAAAGGGCCTAAACACATTAAATGGGGCAAAGATAGCCTCTTCAACAAATACTGCTGGCAAAACCGGGAAATTCATTTGCAAAAGAATGAAACAAAACCCATATCTCACATCATAACAAAAACTAATTCAATATGACTTAAAGACCTAAATATAAAACCTAGAACTATAAACATCAGTAATGAAAAACTACAGACAAACTTTAGGGCTCTAATGCATGGCATACATACCTATCAAACATGACAAAATAAACACACAAGTATTTGAAGACAATATATATGCTTTTTGCTGTTGGTAAGTGCCGCTGAGTCAGTTCCGATCCATAGTGATCCTATAAAGGGTTTCTGAGGACCCGCTGGTGAGCTTGAACCTCCGGCCTCACAGTTCAGACTGACTTTGCAGTCCAGTGCTTTAACCAACAATGCCATACCAAGACTCCATATTGATGATTGGTACCTCCTAAAAATTAGAAACTTAGATGCATCAAAGATTTTGACAAAAGAGTAAAAAGGGAGTCCACAGCCTGGGAAAAAGTTTCTTGCAATTACATATCAGACAAGGGACTGATATCTAAAGTTCATAGAAAACTACAACACCTATATAAGAAAAAGGCCAACAACCCAATTAAAAAGTGGGCACAAGGTATAAACAGACAGACACTTCACCAAGGAAGAGATCCAGGTAGCCAACAAAATAGATGAAGAAATGATCATGGTCATTAGCCACTGCTGTTGTTAAGTGCTGTTGAGTTGGTTCCAACTCAGAGTGACCCTGTATAGGGTTTCCAAGAAGCAATTGGTGAGCTTGAACAACTGACCCTGTGGTTCAAACCGACTTTATGGTCTAGTGATTTATTCCATAGCACCACACGAGGACTCACAGTAGCCATTAGAGAAATGAAAATCAGAGCAACACTGAGAAATTCAAAGAAAAACGGTTCAACCACCCTGGGAAAAGGTATGGCCCTTCCTCATAAAATTGAAAATAGAAGTATCTTATTCCCCAGCAGTCCCTCTACTTGGGATATATCCACAAGAAATGCGAGCCAGAACATAAGTAGATAAATGCACACTGATGTTCATCACAGCACTATTCACATATGCAAAAGATGGTAGACAGCCTAAGTGCCCATTAATGGAAAAATGGATACATAAACTTAGGTATATACACACAATGTAATACTTTGCACCCTTGAAGAATAACAATGAATCTATGAAACATGTCATAACATGGATAAACCTGAAAAACATCATGCTGAGTGAAATTAGTCAATCACAAGAAGACAAATATTACATGAGACCATTACTGTAAAAGCTTAAGAAAAGGTTTGCATACTAAAAGAAACATTTTTTGATGGTTAACAGGGGTTGGGTGGAGGGTAGAGTAATTCACTGGCTACAGGGTAGACATTTTAGTTCTAAGACAGGGAGAGTAATATAAAAGGAAGGGAGGGCAATACACAAGAAGAGGGAGAGGAGCAGATGAACAATGAAAATAGGGAAAAACTTACGGAGGTATGTTCAATGGAATATAAGTAAATAGTGATTTTATACACAGCCTTGGAATAACAGTGTTCTAAGGTCGCTATGAGTCCGCACCAACTCGATGGCACCTAACAACAACAACAATGAGTAGATAAATGAATCCAGACATAGGCTGAATGGGTAAAAAGGGTGGTGGTGGGGAATGTTTTTGTGTTTGACTTCTTCGTAAGCCCACCTTCAGCCTATAAGTGATTGCATTTGCTAAAAGTGGAGTTAGAATTTGCCCATGAAGTTAAGTTTCCTATAAAAACTTTTTAGAGGATGGGGCCTTAGTTGGAA
>NW_006408637.1:3548974-3549470 GCF_000296735.1 Chrysochloris asiatica
GTGTGAACTGCTGAGCCCATGGGCTCTGACCTAAGCCAAGGGGGCTAAGACTGACAGTGAAGGGTCCAGCTAGTATGAACTGTAGGGATTGTGTGCATAAACTCCCAAACTTGTAACTAGTATCCATTTGACCTAGATTGGATTGCTAGTTGACCAGAAATCAATCCAAGGAAAATAAAGATGTTTTATACTGTGAATAAGTACAAACTGCTACAGTTTTTTGAACTAGACTTTTGCTTATGAATGCAGTGACTCAAAATTACAACAGGAATGGAAGCATTCTTTTTATCAAGGAACAATCTTTTTTCTTCAGTATACTGGGTTGATAGGGAAGAGAAATTTAGACATTGGCTATCAAAAATGTGGGGCACATTCGGAGCAAGCCTGCCTGAGGGAACTAGCATTCACCGAGGACCCATCTGAAAGAATGACGTAATCCACATCTCCACTGAGGCCCCTCCGGCAAGAGCACCAAGGAGTCAGCCAGATGTTTCCA
>NW_006408637.1:3551029-3552211 GCF_000296735.1 Chrysochloris asiatica
TATCTTTATTATTTAAAGGGTGACTAACCCAAAACCCATTGCTATCCATGCTATTCTAATTCATAGTATTTCTGAAATTAAATATTTTTTGGAAGCAAAAAAAAAAAAAAAAAATGTGGGGGCACAAAGTGGCTGGCTTACCAGCTTTCATGAATGTACTTAGTTTCAGAATAAAAGGAATAAGGTAGAATCCCACTTAATAGTTTCCCTCTTTTTCAGGTGGATCTGGGGGAAAGGGATGAGGAATAACAGTGATAGGATTATATGAGTCAATCGTGAGTGAGTGTTAGCAGTATTAATTGTGATTGTCACAACTGTAATTGTAGAAGGTGTATAACTAAAAGGGTGAATAGTTAATCTTTCATTTCTGGAACAAGGATCTCCATACCATCAACAAAGAAGAGCATGAGATCCCTACCTAGAAAAGTGGCAACAGCAGAGATGGTGGTGGAGGCAGTGGCACAGAGAGACTGTTGTGGGCTCTGGGCCCAGGGACTGAGAAAAGCTATGTGCCTGTGGGCAAGAGGCTGGCTGACAGAATGTGCCTTTTGAACATTTAAATGAATATATTTTTTGTTTTGTATGAGTACATCAAATATTTTTGCTTTGTTCATTTGTGAAATAGAAGATGTAAATGGGGAACCATAAGGAAGAAGCAGGGTAACTGTTGTTGCAGGAGGGGATTGTAATCATTGAAATGACACAAAGTATATAATTTGTTGAAAGCAAAGCTTTCATTTTGTCTGTAAGCTTTCACCCAAATTACAATAAAGTTTTTTTAAAAAAATAAAAAAAGAAGAAGAAAGCTTGTAAGGTCGTCTTCTGCCTATAACTGATTGGAATACCTAAAATGGAGCTACAATGTGCCCAGTGAAGGCTTCCTGCAGAGCCTCTGCATTACATAATACCATAGGTGGAATCCTGAACCACATCCAGAATATTCTGAGGTGGGAAATTTCCATTTGAAAGGACAAGCAGACCAGCCTAGAAGTGGCTAGAAAAACAAAGCAAACTTCTTGAAAGAAAGACTAACTGGAAAAATACAAAACAATATAGGCAGACTGACTGATTATTACAAGAACAAGCAAGTTCCTCGCCCAGGAGACATCAAGGCAGTGGTTGGTACCTTCAGGGCAAATCCTCATCCAAGACTAAGACTCGATGGGAATACACACTCTGATT
>NW_006408637.1:3553142-3557507 GCF_000296735.1 Chrysochloris asiatica
TAACCATGGCAATGAAATGATATATGATAGGATGAATGTAAAGCTAATGTTCTCCTATGTAAACTATCACATTATTCACAGAAAAAATCATTCACAAAAAAAGATGAGTGACTTTGGGCAGGAAGTTTACTTGCAGAATGGGGTGTCTCAAGCACTTAATTAGGTATTCTAGATTTGCTAACCCACAGAGCTAGAACTGAGTACCCTCATGCTGAGGCTTATGGTGATGTGTTCTGTGGGCATTTATCAGCAGCCTTAAATGAAGACTGTAGCAGTGACTGGGTAGAGACAGACCGCCTGTGTGCACAGCTGAAGAGAGACTGCCCTGACAGGAACAAAAGTGCCCTGAGCAATTTCTGATCTTGCATTGTTACCTGTTAACCTCCCTAATAAACCCTATAACTTTGGGGGAAAAAAATTTTTTTTGGTGAAAGATGAAAAGGCAGTAATTTATATATAGATATCTTCTCACATGTGTGAAGTGACATATGTCTCAGCATATACACAACAGCATTGTTTAAAATAGCAGATAACTGGAACTAATACAAATGTCCATCAGCAAGAGATTAATCAAAAAAAATTACAGTACATCCATGAAGTATCATGGTGACATTAACAAATGAACAAGATGTCTATTGTTACTATGGAAACATCACTACAATATAAAGTAAAACGCAAACCCCAAAACCAAAGTGCAGAACTGCATATACAACAGTACTGTCAAAATGGGTAGATGAAAAGAATATGTTTGCATATTTGTTTAAGAAGGCACAGATTATTTCAGGAGTGAGATACAACAAGATGATCATTTTGGTTGCAGTGGAGAATGGAGACCTGGGTGACAAGGGAACAGACAGGAGACAGAGAAAAAACGAAGAATGAGGAATCAGCGAAACACCTCATAACACAGATGAACCTGGAAGACATTATGCAGAGTGAAATCAGTTAATCACAAGACAAATATTGTATGAGACCACTATTGTAAAAAATCAATAAAAAGTTTTCACACTAAAAGAAACATTCTTTAATGAATTCCAGGGTTGAGAGGGACCGTCTGCTTCCATAAAGATGTGTATACCTTTGAAAACCTATGAAACAGTTTTACTCTGTCCTGTCATCACTTTGCATTGGAATCACCAGGAAGCAGTAGGTTTTGTTTGGGCTTTTTTCATATAAACTTGTTCTTGAATAAAACCTGAAGTTCACTTGTAGAAGCTTGTGAATTGCTATGAAGCAGTGAAAAGGGAGTCAGTTAGAAAGTCATACCTCCAAATGTTGGAGGGTGTGAATCATGACACAGCTGGTGAACTGTGAAGTCATTGGTAGATGTTTGAGAAATGTGTTATATGTATTTCTATGTGACCCAATCAGCAAGTAAATTACAAATCAGGGGGAGCTTTCCCTACCATTTCCCTATAATTCAACAGATACTCATTTCTTATATTCACTCATTCAGTAAGTATTTACTGAGTACCAACTATGAATCCTGGTATGGTACTGCAGGATATGCACTTGACTTCAAAGTCAGTTTGAACCTTGAGGTAGGTGGTTCAAACTCACTAGCCGCTCCTTGAAAAGTCTATACAGGGTTGCTATGAGTCAGAACCTACTTGATGGCACTTAGCAACAACAACAACAACAACAACAACAACAACTGTGTCAGGCAACATTTTAGGAAATGATGATACATAAAAAACAAATTACATGACATAAATGACATGTGATATTAGAAGGTTATACATACTATGAACAAGAATAGAAGACATGGCAATGGGATTCAGGCGTCTGAAGTGAAGGTCCAGTTACAATAATGTTAACTTAGAAGGTAAGGAAAGTTCTTATTAAAAAGTAAGTAATGAATAAAAATTGTATGTAATATAGCATCAGCTAGTAAAAAATGCTAAGAAGGCAATTATGTTATGTTGCTGGAAGGCTTTAGAAAATGGTGACATTTTTAATTCTACTATGGGCCAAGTGATTAAATATAGATATTTGAGAGAAGACTCATTACCAATGCAATGGTTATAATATGCTTAGCCATTTCCTTTAAACAGCTTTTGGGCTTTACCAACCAAATTAAAACAACTACATATTATTACATCTCAATACTTTTTCTCACTTTTGAACTTCCACAAAACTTGATATGAATTTTCACATTCATTTATTTATTTGAAAAGCATTTACTGTTGCACGTCATAAGTGACAGGAATGATTCACGGACTGGGTTCATTCTTTTTTGTCCTTAAGGAGCAAATATTCTAATGTGTAGTACCAAATAAACACAATTGTATCCTACTACCATCTAGAAGGAATCCTGGTTATTGGCAGGATAAGCATTGGACTGCTAACCACACTGTTGGTAGTTCAAATCCATGAGCAGCTCCTTGGAAACACTGTACAGGGTTGCTATATGAATCAGAACTAACTCGAAAGCAGTTTACAACAACAACAACCATCTAGCTCGTCAATTGTGTTTTATCCATGCTATTTGATGATGGGGATTGTGTATATTTATTTTTACCCTTCATAGTGTTTTTCCCTACTAGACTGCAAACCACAAGGACCACGGTTCAAGTTCATCAGCCACTCTGCAGGAGAAAGATGAGGCTTTTTGTGCTATGAAGATTTAAACCCTCGGAAACCATATACAGGGTCACTATGAGTAAGAATCAATTCAACAGCACTTAACAATAAACAACAAAATATGGGCTAGTTCAGTGCCTTGGTACGTTGTTCTTTTTGTTAGCTGCCATCAAGTCGTCACTAACTCATGGAGATCCCATGCACAAAGAAACAAAATGCTGCCTGGTTCTGTGTTCTTTCTAAGATCGGGTGTGGATTGGACTTTTGTGATTCACAAGGTCTTTCTTCCTAGTCCATCTTAGTCTGGAAGCTCTAATGGCACGATTTATCATCATAGCAAAATTCAAGTCTCCACTGACAGACACAGGGGTGGCAGGGGGGAGGTCTGATCATGAAGTGCACTGGTCAGGAATCAAACCCAGGTCTCCTGCACTCCTGCATGGAAGGAGAGAATTGTGCCACTGAATCACTACTTCTACTATTCTTGTATTCAATACCCATTGTGAAGTTTTAAATGAATAAATATCTGGTTATCTAATACACTGGACTGCAAAAGCAGTTTGAACTGCAAGGTCGGTGGTTCAAGCTCACTGACTACTCCTTGGAAACCCTATACAGGGATACCATGGGTCAGAACTAACTTAACGGCACTTAACAACCATCTTTTTTTATATCTATATTTCTTATAGGAGTCCTGGTGTGGCAATGCAGGATAATGCACAGGACCGCAAGGTCGGGTGAATCACGAGTTCAGTGGTTCAAACCCACCAGCTGCTCCACGGGTACCCTATACAGAGTTGCTATGAGTTGAAATCAACTTGACAGCACTTAACAGCAACAACAGTGTCCTAGTGTGACACCGTAAGATAAACACTGGACTGCTAACCACAAGGATGGCAGATCAAATCTACCAGCCACTTCTCAGAAACCCTAAAAAGGGTTGCTATGAGTCTGAGTCGACTGGAAAGCATTTAACAGGAGAACAACAGTGTACACTTTATCAGGTTTTAGTAATCAAACGGAATTATAAGTGAAAGTGCATTGAATGGAGATGGAAAAGAGACAAAACAACAGAATACACAAGGTTCAGGCAAAAAGTATTGCTACAAATTCATTGCTGTTGTTAAGTGCCATCAAGTCAATTCTGATTCATAGCAACCCTGTATAGGGCTTTGTAGGAGTGGATGCTGGGTTTGAACCACCAACACTTCGGTTAGCAGTCAAGTGCTTATCCCACAGTGCCACACCAGCACTCCAACAGAATCATGTAAATAAAATGATCAAAATGTGAACTTCTTGTTTCTCAATGTATCTACCATCTCTTTTTACACAGTTCTGTAGGTGGTGTTTCCATTTCTCTTTGTCTTCCTTGATGAATCCTGCACACTTCCATTAAAACCACATTTAAGTGGCAGGTCTGACATCCTTGAGGAATTAAAATTGTGCTCCTTTAAATCCTTTTTTAGTTTGGGAACAAAAAGAATCTGAAGGAGCAAGATCAGGGTGGGAACACAGATGGTTCCCAGAGAAATACTCGTGCTCATAGGACAATCCTAGCTACCCTCAAAGAATGAACAAGTGTACTGTTGTCATGGGAATAAAATTCCTCAGGGCAACATTCCTGGCCTTTTTCTCACTAACAGTTTCCCATTTTCGTAAACTTCTTCACGATAAGTGCCTGTGGCTATCTTCAGGATGGATGGTAGATTATGTTATTGTAAAATACTGTCAAGTTGCTTCCAACTCATAGTGATTCTGAATAGGATTTCCAAGGAGCAGCTA
>NW_006408637.1:3557892-3574060 GCF_000296735.1 Chrysochloris asiatica
AAAACACTGGACTGCAAAGTCAGTCTGAACTACAAGGTAGATGGTTCAAACTCACCAGCTGCTCCTTGGAAACCCTATGGAGGGTCAATATGAGTCAGAACCAAGTTGATGGCACTTAACAACAAGAAGAAGCAGTCTATAGGTAATGTTTTATTTGCTGTGCAAATTTCCCTAATTTTTTTTTTCTTTTGTTTGAAGGAAAAAAGAAAATAACTAAGTTTAATAATGGAAAGAAAGCATAATCATACCTCACTTCCCTTTATTTTATCTTTGCTTTAAAAAGTTTTTCATCCATTCACAGGAAACTAACTTCTCTCTCTGTCTTTCTTTTCAGCCATACTAAACTGTTTGTAGTTGCCTAAAGTAGCATGTTAACTTGCACTCTGTGCTCTTAGAGATGCTGTTCTCTGCTGCCTTGCATTGCCCTTCCTTGCACTTACATTCTCCAAGAAAGGAATTTCTAGTTACCCCTTAGAACTCAGCATCATCCTCTGCAAGTGGCCATTTGCCAACCCCACCCCACCCCCAGTGCAATATAGAGGGCCTGTGGGCATTCACCTGTCACCTGCAGTAAATTTGTATCTCAACACACTGTAATAACTGCAGGAAATATGTTACCCTCAAGGGACATAGCACAGTACCTACTGAATAAAGAGATGAATGAATGGATCAGTAACTTGGACACAATTATAATTTAAACAAGGAGCTGGCCTATTTGGTTTCTCTTACTTAAGTGATCAGCTGTTTGAGCAGTATGATTAAACCAACTAGGTGTTTTAACACTACAAAAATAGTGATTTGTGTACATTTACTCCATTAATTCCCTAATAGTATTCACTCAATAAATATTGTTGCTGTTGTTAAGTCAGTTCTGACTCATAGCGACCCTATATAGAATTTTCAAGAAGCAGCTGGTGGGTTTGAACCACCAACCTTATGGTTAGCAGTCCAGTTCCTATCCTACAGTGCCATAGTTAGTGCCAGGTTCTGTTAGGTACTGAGATACAGAAAGAAGAGACAGGGTCCTTTCCCTCAGCAAACTTGCAGAGCAGTGGACACAAACATGGAGCTATCCAGCTGTAATGTAACGTGATTTGTGATTTAAGTGCTTTACTGAGGCATGCACTGACTTCTGGAGTGGTAGACAAAAGGCAGGGGAGGGAAGATTTAACAAGTTTCCTTTGTTAAAGAACATATATAACTAAAATGCAACTGTATCTACAACATAACGGAAAAACAGAGCTATAAACACACAGTGGTATGGAAGTTGAATGGATAGAGATAATGCCAAACCCACTGACATTAGCACGTGCTCACATGGGAAAATATGCTGATCACCCTCACTGCAGAAACCCTGGATATGAAAATAGAAATGTTATGAATATTTGTAAGCATATAAACTTGGTATCAATTAAATATTACCCAAACACCTATGTCCAAAGTAGGAGTGGAGAGGATCTAAAGCTTTCTAGTATAAATCCACAAGGAGGTATTCATTTGGGTCACAATGCTGTAAAATAAGAGTCACTTTTTGCCATCTCAAATTGTAGTATTACTCTTCTTCTTGCCTCCAAAAGGACTAAAGAAATCAAGTTGTCTCTAGCTCAAAAATTCTTAAGCGTGAGTAGTCTTCTGTCCACACTGCTCTCTGCTTCAATCCAATTCAGAATTCCCTGGTGGATTCAAACACCATCTTCCTCCAACTCAGCCAACTATCCTGGTTCCAGACCGCTGTACGGAGATGAGCCTGCCTGAGCACACAGCTTCACTTCCCAAAGGCAGAATAAAAAAGTCTCATCTTAGTTCTGAAACAGGCTAAGATTTGGTACCTACATCAACTTCAGTCTCTTTCAAACTCATCTGTCTGAAATGATTACTTCAAACTGTAGAATACAGAAAAAGAAAAGGGAGACTGTAGCTGTTTCAATTTTGCCAGAGAATGATCACATACACGCATTACATATGCACACTATCAACTTTAAAGACTAAGCTGCGCCTAGACTAGTAGCGTAGTGGTTACGAATCGGGCTGCGAACCAAAAGGTCAGCAGTTCGAAACTACCAGCTGCTCCGCGGGAGAAAGATGAGGCTTTCTGCTCCCGTAAAGATTTACAGCCTCGGAAACCCTGTTCAGGGTCGCTATGGGTCGGAACCGACTCGACAGCACTTAACAACAACAAGAAATGAAACCATAACAATATAAACCAAGTCTTACCTAGAACGTGCCACGCCTGTTGTTAGCTGCCATTGAGTTCATTCTAACTCCTGGTGACCCCATGTGCAGAGCCGAACTGCTCCATAGAGTTGTCAAGCCTCTGACCTTTCAAAAGCAGATCAGGAAGTCTGTCTTCTGAGGTGCCTCTAAACAGGTTCAAACTGCCAGTCTTTTGATTATTTAGTTGAGCACTTAACTGAGACACCCAGAGACACATAGTAGCCATATTAAAGAGACACAGAAAAGTTACTCGTTACAACACCGTCTCATGATGAGCCCCAGTGTTGCCAGAGTACGACTGTGCTTCACAGAGATTTCAATGGCTGCTTTTGTCAGAAGTACGTGTACCACCAGGCTTCCTTCAATTGCCTCTGGGTTAACTTGAACTCCCAACCTTTCACTTACCAGGCAAATTCAGGAACCATTTGTACCACCCAATGATTCCAGAATTCCTAATGGACTTCTGAAACATCACTGAAAAGGTTCTTGCTCATTACTTCTTCAATATGAAATTGATCAAACATGCAATCAAGATGTCCTGATAATGACTGGTGGTGATTGGAATGCAAAGGTTGGAAACAAAGAGGAAGGATCAGCAGTTGAAAAATATGGTCAGGGTGATAGAAACGATGCTGATATCCCATGATAGAAATTTGAAAGGCCAGTGACTGTTCATTTCAAACACCTTTTTTAAGCAACATGAAAGATCACTATACACATGTATCTCCAAGATGGAATACATAGAAATCAAATTGACTACATCTGTGGAAAGACAGTGGAAGAGCTCCATATCATCCATCAGTCAAAACAAGTTCAGGGGCAGACTGTGGAGCAGACCATCAACTGCTCATATGCAAGTTCACATGAAACTGAAGGAAATTACAAGCCCATGAGAGATAAAGTATAACCTTAATCATATTCCACCTGAATACAGAGATCGTCACAAGAACAGATTTGATGCATTAGACACTAATGACCGAAGACAAGAAGAGTTGAGGGATGACATCAAGAACATCATACAGGAAGAAAGCAAAAGGTCATTAAGAAGACAAGAAAGAAGAAAAATATCAAAATGTATGTCAGAGGAGACTCTGAAACTTGCTCTCCAGTGTAGAGATGCTAAATAGAAGAAATAGTGAAGGGCAGCTTGAGAAGACAAAGTCAAATTTTGGAATGAAATGTGCAAAGATTTGGAGTTGGAAAACCACACGAAGCACTTTTTCAAACTGAGGGAACTGAAGAAAAAAATGTCAAACCTCTACTTGCAACATGAAACGATTCTATGAGCAAAATCTTAAATAATGCAGAAAGCATCAAAAGAAGTGGAAGGAATACAATGAGTCACTATACCAAAAAGCAATGTAGTGTTCAGTCATTTCAAACATTAGCATATGATCAAGAGTAAGCGATACTGAAGGAAGAAGTCCAAGGTGCTATGAAGGCATTGGAAAAGAACAAGGTTCCAGGAATTAATCAAAAGCAAATTGAAATCTTTCAACAAACAAATGTGGCACTGGAGGCACCCACTCTTCTGTGCCAAAAAATTTGAAACCAGTTACCTGGCCAACTGATTGGAAGATTGTACCCATTCCAAAGAGAGGTGGCTCAACAGAATGCAGAAATGATTGGAAAACATCATTAATATCACATGCAAGCAAAATTTTGCTAAAGGTAATTCAAAAATGGCTACAACAGTACATTGAAAGGGAACTGCGAGAGGGTCAAGCCGGATTCAGAAAATGACATGGTTATCATTGCTGATGTCAAATGGATCTTGGCTGAAAGCAGAGAATACCATAAAAATGTTTACCTGTGCTTTACTGACTATGCAAAGGCTTTCAATTGTGTGGATTATGACAAGCAATGGACAACATTGCAAAGAATGAGTATTCCAGAACATTCAATTGTGCTCTTGAGTAAACTGTACACAGACCAAGAGGCAGTTGTTCAAACAGAACAAGGGAAAACTGAATGGTTTAAAATAAGGAAAGGTGTGCACCAAGGTTGTATTCTTTCACCATATTTATTCAGTCTGTATGCTGAGCAAATAACTAAGAAGCTGGATTATATGAACAAAAACACGGAGTTAGGGTAAGAGGAAGACTCTAATCACCTGTGATGTGCAGATGATACAACCTTGCTTGCTGAAAGGAAAGAGGACTTAAAATACTTGCTTGGCTCAACCATCAATACTCATAGAAGCAGCAATCAAGAAATCAAAGGCATTAGGCAAATAAGCCACATAACACCTCTTTAAAGTGTCCAAGAACATAGATGTCAGGTAGGGGTCTAAGGTGTGGCTGACCCAAGCCATGGTGTTTTCAATAACCTCATATGCAGGCGAAAGTTAAGACAATGAATAAAGAAGACTATAGAAGACCGGATGCATTTGAGTCATGGTGTTGAGGAGGATATTAAAAGTACCACAAACCACCTATAGAACAAACTAATCTGTATTGGAAGAAGTACAGCCAGAATGCTTCTAAGAAGTCAGGATGCCCAGACTTCAAAAATACTATCATGAGGGTCAAGTCCCTGGAAAAGGACATCATGCGTGGTAACGTGGAGGGTCAGTCAAAAAGAGGAAGCTCCCCAATGAGATGGATTGGAACAGTGGCAGCAGAAATGGGATCAAGAGCAGCAATAATTGTGAGGATGGCACGGGACTGCGCAGTGCCATCAACAGCACCTAACAACAACAACAATAGCAACAACAACCTTCCTCCCAATTCACCTCATTTTGCAAGACCCTTATGAAAAGCCCTCCTTTAGGAAGCCTGTCATAAGTGGCGGATCTGGGGGCAGTCTCTCCGTCGTGTGCACTCACTGTTCTGATGTACACTTCTATTACCACCTAGACAATCCCTTACTTATCTTTATAATCCCCGTAGTGCTTAGTTTAGAATATTGAAACTTAAATAAGTGACCGAACCTTTCAAAATAGTGATTCAGAAAACATCTGGGGGTCATTTAATTTCTCCACATATTCACGCACATCCACGGCCATTACTGAATAGGCTCAGATGCTATAAGAAACAATTTGATTTTATATCACCCTTTAACTGACATCAGCAGTTGTTTCAGTGAATTAGTCTCTGATAGCATCTTATCTGTCACTTCCCTATTTCTCAGATAGGGAAAGAAAATGAAAAAGTAGATTTCTGATGTTTAATTATTCTGCTTGTATATATTCAAGTTACACAGGAATTTACTGTATCCATCGCCCTGAATTTCGTTATCAGCTGTGTATGCTGCCCTTTATACTTGAACTGAACTTGATGCTATGCAATATCTTGGACATTAAGTTTTACCATCAGGAAACTTTAAGTCCCTTAACGGTTTAGTGGCTTAGAATGGAGTTCTGATGTGGCACTGTGGGTTAATGTGCTGGACTACAAAGTCAGTTTGAACTGTTAAGTCGACAGTTCAAGCTCATCAGCCACTCCTTGGAATCCCTATACAGGGTCGCTATGAGTCAGACCCGACTCGAAGGCCCTAAACAACAACAACTTAGAATAAAGAGCACTGTGGGCACAACAGTTAAGCACTCGGCTGCTAGCCAATAGGATCATGGTTCTAACCTACCCACAGGCTCCATGGTAATCTGCCCCCACAAAGATGACAGCCTGAAAAACCTTACTGTCACATGGGGTCACTGTGGGTCAACATCAAGTTAATGACACATAACAATGGAACAGAATAATAAATATCAACATGGCTACTCTTAAAGATATTAATTTAAACTGTCATACTGCCAAGAGCCTTACCTTTTGCTAGCAAATAGTGTATACAATTTTAAATAATACTTATATGAATGGCAATAAAAGTAAAATTACAAATATTGCTCATTCTTTGAAAGTGGGCAATACAATTTTAAGAATACTCTTAAGGAGAAATCAGTTTGGAAAGACCAAGAAATAAACTGATTTCAAAATCCTTCTGACAGAAAGAAATAGAAATGTAAGTCTTATCAAGATAGAAAACAAAAACCAAGGGGGTTTTATTTTTAATTTAATCATTTATATACATTTTAGTCTTACACACTACAGAACCCCATTTTCAGTTGGAAATAAAAATAAACAAAATTAATAATAAAGCAACCAATTCTGTGATAGTATAAAATATCTTGACAACATATATTGTAAATATGTCAAGTGCCAATAAATACACTAGGTCTGATTAATTAGTATAATAATAGGGTTTTGTTTGTTTGCTTTTTCACTTTAATGGTGATTCACTAGAAAAACACACTGTCTAATTTCTCTAAACTAAAGAGACACCTGTTAGAATCTGTCCCACCCAGGGTCCTTGCTAGAGAGGCAGACATGGGGGTAGGTTTAATACTGTACTCATCTTCCCTTTTCTAGGCCCAGATGTGGGATCCAATGACAACCAATGCACAGACTAGACAATGACAAACTTAAGTCCAGGTATTAAAAGACAAACTGGGCAATCAATTTCCAATCTTGAAAGTTCAGACTTAGGAATTCAAGACACTGAATCAATGTATGTCAATGGAATAAAGGAGCACAAAAGATGAAGTAGAGAGTGAAGGTCAGTCAGTAGAAAAAAGAAAAAAGACATATGAAGCAGATGTCCAGAGCGGTGCAGAGACACTGTGATAGCTAGGTTCTGGGTCAAATTGATTAGACCAGGATTCACAGCTGTTTGACAATTGAGAGTTAACTCGATGATGATTGGCTATGAACAGTCAATCAACTGAAAGGATGTTTCCTTGGGGTTGAAGCCTGATCCCAATATAATGGACACACAGGAAACTGTCTTTTCCACTGGATCTGGATCTTCCAGTTCTTTGAACCTGAGCCAGTGGCCTGCTCTACTGTGTATCTACCTGCTGGGCCTGCCCTCCGTATACGCCTGGAAGTGGATCTAGATATGCTTTATGGCATGTGCGCCCACCTGCCAGAAAAACCAGACACCCACAGGAAGGCCCTGCACACCAGTTCTTGTGCTTCATGCCATCGTTTCTGTAGCATGCCCATCCAGGCTTTGGTCACCCCTGTCTCCCTGCTACCTCCCCTGCTCCAATGCCACACCCCTGCTCTGTGCCCAGACTTGGGACTCCTGCCTCTGGGCCCATCCACCAATCTTGGTTCCTCTATCCTGGACTTGGGATTCCCATTGGCCTGTCGATCTTGGCTCAGCTAACCTGGATTTGGGACTCTCTTGTTTCTAAAATTGTAAGGCATTTTCTTGATATAAATTTCTTTTATATATAAATATATGTCTCACTGGTTTTGCTTCTGTAGAGAAGCCAGCCTAAGATAGTCATCAATAGAATTAAAAAAAACTTCAAGAGCCATCTGAGGTCCTGGCTGGTTTATAGTTCTGATTCTAATCACCTTGAGAGTTGTTGTTTTGTTATTGTTGTTAAGTGCTGTCGAGTCATTTCCAGCCCATAGCAACCCTGTATAGGATTTCTGAGGAGCAGCTGGTGAACCTGAACCACTGACCTTGGCATTTCAAAGCAACTTTGCAATCTAACGCATTATGTAACCCAATTCCAAAATGAAAAAGCCATCATATACCAAACAATTTGAACAAATTCCAAAAGATTTTAGTAGGAGAATTTAAGGAGTGAAGACAAGATGATGTCCTGGTGACAAACTCTGCCCAACCCTCTACAACAGAAGCTGGGAAACTCAAGTGAAACACGTACAGATGATTATCCTGGAATTCTGAGTATCAAATGAGAGAAAAAAGAACTGGATTAAACAATTATTGGAAAGGGAGGCAGAACAAAAACAAAGACTGAGGAGACAGACAGAGTGTGCTCTATACCACATCCAGCCATTTTGAGACACAGACAACAATACACACAGGCCAGAAGAAGTATGCTTCATGGACCTCTTATAGAGACAGAGACACAGTCTCCTATCTGCAGTGAAACCAGGTTAGCTGGATCAGGGACAGTAAAGTGAAGTGAGCAAGGATTCTAGTGGCACAGGTGACCACAGAGCAAGGAGGGGAGACCGTGAAAGAGGATGAAACAACTCAATAGTAGAAAGCCCTAGACATTTGGGTTGAGGGCACACACAAAGGGGAAGGACTGTGGCTGGTAGTTGGAGATGCTACACTCAGGATGTCCTCCCCCCACCCCCCCCCGCCTTGACTGAATCTGTGCAGCAGCTGGATAATTGGCTACACCCTCCAGAAATACACCAAGCCATACCAGTGAAAGGCTTTCTCCTGCTTTCCCCAGAATATCATCCTGGTGCCCAGGAGTGAGGCCTCCCCTCCCTTCACCGACCTGGTGGCTAGTGATGTCCCATGCCTCCCTATATCAGCCCAGTTCCCTCAGGCTGCCTCCCCCACCTGCTCTCACAAATACAAGATTCATGCCAGAATCATCTGTTGTTAGAGCTGCACGCATACATGGACTGCACACCTGTTACTCTCCCACCTGTGAACACAGTGAAATGTGCAACAACCACTGTTTCCAGGGGCTGAAGAACATCACCACTTTTGTTTACTGAGATTTTCTGGGTTTGGTTTATTTTTTTCTTTCCCATTTCCTTTTTCTCTCTTTTCTTCATTTTTATTTATTTTTTTTTTTCTCTTCCTCTTCTTCCTTTATTTTTACCGATCTTCTTTTTTATCTCACTCCTTCACCTCTGTTTTTTTCTTCTTTCTGACATACGCAATGGGAGTCAGATACTGTTTCTCCATTAATCATCCATACCTACCATACCAAATGCCTACCACCCACCCAATAGTCAAGTGTACCTTTTGTTCCCAAACCACTGGATCAACAACAGATGGTGAACAACACCAGTTCACCCTTACCACAGCTGTTTGTTACAATCAGCAAAGCTTTGCTCCTGCACCTATCTAGAGATAAGTAGGAAGTGTTCCAAGGCTGCATACAAGCACACCCACCCCACACCCACTCTTGAGTATATCAAAACAAAGAATCGAGGTGAAACAAACCAACACAGAATTCAACTAATAAACACAACTCCAAAAAGTCTTGGAGACAACAGATAACTTCAAATCAATCAAAGAAACCTGAAAAGACAAGCAAGTGGCCAAAATTAAAAATGAAGAAGCCTCCCTAAGGAAGATTGTGTAGTAGTATTATTACCAGATAATTCAAAAACCCTACTATGTGATCAAGGAAATCAGAAATAAAATCAAAGAAAACACAAACACAATTAACTAGAATTCCTAATACTAATACCAAAGCAACATGACAGATTAGAGACAATACAAATTTAAAACCATACAAAAAAATCAATCAGAAACCCAGAATATTAACACTAAAATTCTAGAGATATATAACACACTGAAACAAAAAACGAGCAGAAACAAAACAATAAAAGAACTGATTCACTAATTAGAAGGCAAAGCCCTTGACATCAAGTTGTATGATGAATATTAGAAGAAAAGAATGAAGAAAAATTAAGAAAGACGAAGAATTGTGTGAGGCACATAATTTATGAGGAAAAGTTGACGAATGATCAGAATTCCAGAATAAAAAGAAGCACAAAAGAAGGAAAGAAAAGAGAATCCAAACAGAAGATTGTCAAAGATTGGCTGGCAGAAATTACCTAGCAGACTGAAAGATGAAAACATATCCATCCAAGAAGTTCAACGAAACCCAAAGACATATCATCATCACAATATCCAAAATAAAAGACAAAGAGAGAATCTTGAAAGCAACTCAAGAAAAACAAAATATTACTTACAAAGCACAACCAATAAGACTAAGCTCATATTTCTCAGAAGAAATGCAGGCAAGAAGGTTTTGTGTAATGAATATACAAAACTATGAAAGACAAATAGTGCCAACCAAGAATTATACATCTAGCAACACTGTTCCTCAAATACAATGGCAAAATTTGGGCATTTCCAAATAAACAGAAGTTAAAGGAATTTGTAAATATCAGAACAACCTTACAAGAGTCGTTTGGGCAGAGAACCAACAACATCAGACATAACCTGAGGTTAAGACTCATGACAACATCATTTAGAAAGCAACCCAGAAAAAGAATTCTCAAAAATAAAGTAAGTTTACAAAATTGGAAATAGGAAACCAGAGGGCTCAATCTGTAAATTAACAACAACTATAAAGCAAATGAGGGAATAAAGGGAGTCAGATGACACCAAGATGGAATAAAATTGTTTTAATCTTTTTGACTGTTAATTACAGTTGAGTAGGTTCCGACTCATATCAACCTTGTATAGAGTTTCCGAGGAGCAGCTGGTGAATTTGAACCACAGACCTTATGGTATCAACCTTGCAGCCAAGTGCATTATCCCACAGCGCCATACCTTCTAAGAAATTAAATACACCTTCTAACTTAAATAAGGTATAAGAAGACCATAAGAATTTAGTAAAAACAAAATCAACAACAACAAAGGAAGTCTTTAACAAAATGTATTCAGCACAGAAAAATTTATGGAACACAAAAATCATTAAGCCCACAATTTTAAGAATGCAAAAAGAATGACAGCAGTAATTTCTTATTTACCATTAATTACAATGAATGTAAATGAGGCAATATACAGTCAAAAGAAGGAGTGGCAGAATGGATAAAAACAGAATCCATCAATATTCTATTCACAGGGAAAGAAACTCACCATAGAAACAAAGATAAAAATAATTTTAAAATCAAAGGACAGAAAAAATATATATATCAAGCTGACATAGTCCAAAAAAACAAGAGAGGAAATATAAGTTCCAATGTCTATGTAAAGGTAAAACGGAATGCCAGCAAGAGGACATAATCATAATAAATATCTGTTGTTGTTAAGTGTTGTCAAGTTGGTTCCAACCCATAGTGACCCTGTTTAGGGTTTCCAAGGAGCAGCTGGTGAGCCTGAACCACTGACCTTGTGGTTCAAAGCAACTCTGCAGTCCAGCACATTTACCCACAGCACCAGGACTCCAATAAATATAAATATCACCCAGTAAAAGAGCCTCAAAGTAAAGGAAACATTAACAGAAAGAACCAAAAAAAGAAAAAAGGCAATTCCACAATAATAGAAGAAGACATTAACACACCACTTTCAAGGTGTTTTAGAGCAGGAACAACTAAAAAGCAATTTTAAAAAGATACAGAAAATGCAAACAACGCAATCAATTAACATGTCCCCAAAGACATACATGCCAACAGTATTACTACTGAGGTTCCAGTTCAAGCATGCAAAGGTTTATTCCAAACAAAACATGCTCTAGCAATACATTTGTTTTAGCGTCAGTAAACTGACTTCAGAAAAAAAAAAAAAAAAAAAGGTCCAATCAAAACTGAGGCTTCTGAAGGAATCTTCTGGATCACTTACATTCAAAGCAGAGCCCATATGGTTATGGCAACTGTTCGGGGGTTTCCAAAGGGGTAATCTTGATAACAGATTTTCTGTGAAGGGAAGGGCATGGGGTGGTCATGGGGCCTGATTATACATAAAGAAGTTTTTTGAAAATGTCATTGATTGGGAAAAAGCCAGTAAAGCTGCACCAAAGAATTGTTTTCCATCAGAACAAAGTAACTGCACATAGCACAGGCTATCTTATGAGAACGGCACTGAAAACTCTTACCCCATATACTCTACAGTCCAGCTCTTACCCCTTCAGACTTCTTTTGTTGGTGTTGGTGGTGGTGTTAAGTGCCGCAGAGTCAGGTTTCAACCTATGACCCTGTATATGGTTTCCGAGGAGCAGCTGGTGAGCTTGAACTGCCGGCATTTTTTGTGGCTCAGGCAGACCTGCAGTGCAGCGCATTAAACAACACCACCACACCAGGAGTCCTCAGACTTCTTAGTGCTCCCCAAACTGAAAGAAAAGTCAAACTGAACAGGATTTGAGTCCCTTGAGAATGCCAGAACTGCTGGTGTTAAGTTGAAGAGTGCAAAGCTATTTGGGAAAAACGCATAAAGATGGAAATATTGCCTTCAGAAGTATATAAATCAGTTAGTAAGTAAGGTACTATCAAGTTGATTCTGACTCATAGTGACTTTATGTACAACAGAAAAAGACACAGTCCAGCTTTGTGACATCTTTACAATCATTGTTAAGCGTAAGCTCACTGCTGCTGCCACTGTGCCAATCCATCTCGCTGGGAGTCTTACTCTTTTCCACTGCCCTTACACTTTAATTATATGAGTTTCTTGATGTCGTCCCACAACTCTTCTGGGCTTCAGTCATTAGTGTATAATGTATAAAATCCTTCCTTGAGGTGATCTCTAAAATTAATTGGGGTATGTTCAGGTCATACTTTGACTCTCATGGATTTGTTTTAATGTTCTACAGTTTCAGTCTAAACTTGGATAATATGAGCAATTGATGGTCTGTTTCAAAGTCTGTCCCTGTCCTTGTTTTAAATGATGATATGAGCTTTTCTACCGTCTTTTTCCACAGATAGAGTCAATATGATTTCTAGATGGAGGATATATCAAGAAAAATATCTTCAAATTTTGATATTTTTGTTTAATTAAGGTTTCTGCGATTTATAGCAATACTGTTCGACTTACACTCAAATACAGAACACTCTAACCACAAAAACTCAATACACATTGAGTTTCTTTTTTTAATGTCAAACGGATCTTGGCTAAAAGCAGAAAATACCAGAAAGATGTTAACTTGTGATTTACTGACTATGCAAAACCTTCAACTATGGAGATCATGACAAGTTATGGATAGCATGCAAATAAAGGGAAAAACAGAAGACTTAATTGGTCTCATTAGGAACCTGTACATAGGCAAATAGACAGTCATTCAAACAAAACAATAAGATACTTCTTATTCTTGTTAGGTGCCTTCAAGTCGGTAGCAACTCATAGAGACCCTATGTACAACAGAACAAAAAACTGCATGGCCCTGAGCTAACCTCACAATTGTTGCCACGCTTGAACCCATTGATGCTGCCACTTTGCTAATCCATTTTGCTGGGGGTCATCCTCTTTTTCTCCAACATTCCACCTTACCAAACATGATATCCTTCTCCTGAGACTGCTAACCTCCTGACAATATGTCCGAAGTATGAGAGACGAAGTTTGGCCATCCTGGCCTCCAAGGAAAACTGTGGCTGCACTTCTTCCAACACAGATCTCTTGGTTCTTTTGGCAGCCATGGCACTTTCAATAATCTCCTCCAACACCATAACTCAAAACCATCAATTCTTCTACGGTCTTCCTTATACACTGTCCAGCTTTCACACGCATATGAGGTTATTAAAAATACCATGGCTTGGGTCAGGCACACCTTAGTCCTCAAGCTGACATCTTTGCTCTTCAACACTTTCCAAAGGTCTTGTGCAGCATATTTGCTTAATGCAATACATCATTTCATTTCTTGACTGCTGCTTCCATGAGTGTTGATAGTTGATCCAAGAAGAATGACGTCCTTGTCAACTTCAATCTTTTCTCCATTGTTAAGAATGTTGTTGTTTATTAGTCCAGTAGTAAGGATTTTTGTTTTCTTTACATTGTGATGTAATCCATACCGAAGGCTGTACTCTTCGATCTTCATCAGTAAATGTTTTAAGTCCTCTTCACTTTCAGCAAGCAAGGTTGTATCATCTGCATATTGCAGGTTGTTAATGAGTGTTCTTCTAAGCCTGATGCCATGTTTTTCTTCATATAACTCAGCTTCTCAGATTATTTGCTCCGCATACAGGTTGTATAAGTATGGTGAAAGAATATAACCCTGTCACACACCTTTCTTAATTTTAAACGATTCAGTGTTCCCATGTTCTGTTCAAACAACTGCCTCTTGGTCCACGTACAGATTCCTCATGAGCACAGTTAGTGTTCAGGAATACTCATACTTCGTAATGTTGTCCATACTTTGTCATGATCCACACAATCGAAAGCCTTTGTGTAGTCAATAAAGCACAGGTAAACATCTTTCTGATGTGTCTCTTCTGACATGACTTTTTGCTTTCTCATATATGATGTTTCTGATGTCATCCCACAACTCTTCTGGTCTTCAGTCTTTAGTGTTTAATGTATCAAATCTGTTCTTCAAATTATCTCTACATTCAGGTGGGATATATTCAAGGTCATATTTTGGCTCTCGTGGACTTATTTTTATTTTCTTCAGCTTCAGCTTGAATTTGCATATGAGCAATTGCTGGTCTGTTCCACAATCTGCCCCTGGCCTTGTTTTGACTGATGATATTGAGCTTTTCCAGCGTCTCTTTCCACAGATGTAGTCAGTTTTATTTCTGTGTATTCCATCTGGTGAAGTCCATGTGTATAGTCATTGCTTATGCTGTGTAAAGAAGGTATTTGAAATGAACAAATCATTGGTTTTGCAGAATTCTATCACGTGATCTCCAGCATCATTCTATCACCAAGGCCATATTTTCCAACTAGTGATTCTTCCTCTTTGTTCCCAACCTTTGCATTCCAATCACCAGTAATGATCTAGACATCTTGACTGCATATTTGATCAATTTCAGATTGAAGAAGTTAATATTCTATTTCATCTTCACTGGCTTTAGTGGCTGGTGCACAAATTTGAATAAGAGTGGTAGTAACTGCTCTTCCCTGTTGTTTTGGTTAAGTACCGTGGAGTTGGTTCTGACTCATAGTGACCATGCACAGGCTGTAAATCTTTATAGGAGCAGAAAGCCTCATCTTTCTCCTATGGAACAGGTGGTAGTTTTGAACTTCTGACCTTGAGGTTAGCAGCCCGATTCATATTCACTACGCTACCAGAGCTCCTTGTCTTCACTGTAGGCCCATGGATATTATCCTATCACAGAGAGTGTTGTTCCTCATGACTGATATGGATATGTTCTTTTTGACAATGAATACACCACCATTCCTCTTCAATGAGGCACTAAATGATTTTAAATCAAGAAAGGTGTGAGCCAGGGCTGTATCCCTTCACCATACTTGTTCAATCTGTATGCTGGGCAAATAATCCATGAAATTGCATTATATATATATATATATGAAGGATTGGAGAATGATTCATTAACAATCTATGATATGCAGCTTTGCTTGCTAAAAAGAAAGAGGAATTAAAACACTTATTGATGAAGATCAAAGAACACAGTCTTCAGTATGGCTTGCACCTCAATTTATGTTGTTGTTGTTATTGTTAGGTGCCATCATTCAGCACCGACTCAAAGTAACCCAGTGCACAACAGAACGCAACACTGCCTGGTCCTGAGCCAACCTCACAATCTTTGCTACGTTTGAGCCTACCGATGCTGCCAAAGTACCAATCCATCTCATTCAGGGTCTTCTTCTTTTCCTCCAACCCTCCACTTTACCAAATATGATATCTTTCTCCAGTGACTGGTCCCTCTTGACAATATGCCCAAAGTATGAAAGATGAAGTCTGGCCATCCTGTCTTCCAAGGAGCACTCTGGCTGTACCTCTTCTAGCACAGATCTCTTGGTTCTTTGGCAGTCCATGGTACTTGCAATATTCCCCTCCAACATTATAACTTAAATATATAAATTCTTTATAGTCTCCCTTACTCACTATCTAACTTTCCCATATATATGAGGTAATTGAGAATGCCATGGCCTGGGTCAAGGGCACCTTAGTCCTCAAACTGGCATCTTTGCTCTTCAACACTTTAAAAAGGTTAAGTTAAATGCCAACTTATAGTAACTCTACCTTGTTGCTACAGTGGGTAGTTTTTAGAAAACTATTTTTGTTATCGTTGTTAAGTGCTACCAAGTTGGTTCCAACTCATAGCGAGCCTGGATAGGGTTTCTGAGAAGCAACTGGTAAGTTTGAACCCTCAACCTTGCAATTCAAACCAACCTTATAGACAAGTACTTATAGACAAGTGCCACACCAAGACCCCTTATTTATTTATTTATTTATTTTAAGGCTTTTATTGTGGATTGAGTGAAAGTTCACAGGGCACATCTTCAGTTTCACACTCAACAATTCATATAACTTGTTTCATTACATTGATTATAATCCCCTCCATATACCATCAGTTAAAAGTATTTCTCTTTATCCACT
>NW_006408637.1:3576998-3584756 GCF_000296735.1 Chrysochloris asiatica
CCCCACGTGGTCTCACCCAAGATGGCGGCTCCTGGAGCAGCTGAGTGTCCCAGACTAGAAAGCAATAGATTTCTTGCTTCTGCCACAAATTCCCCCAGCTGTGAGCCTTCCAGCCTTCTAACTATTCCTTTATATGTGATTCAGAGTTCTGAACCTGCTTGGTCAGGTATTCTGTGTTGTTGTTGGCAGAGCTCTCTGCTATACGTCCGTCCGATCCGCCATCTTGTTTGTTCCTCAAGACCCCTTATTTTTTTAACTACCCATGGTTTGTTTTGTTTTTTGCAACTGCAGTAAAAATATACACAATAAAACCTTCATTAGTTTAATAATTTCCACATGTACAAATACACACCATGAAATTTTAATCCTGTTGTTGTTAAAAGCCATTGAGTCAGTTCCAAATCATAGCGACCCTGTATAGGGTTTCCGAGCCAACCTTGATATTCAAACTAATTTTGCAGTCAAGCGCATTAACTCACAGTGTCACACAGGATTTCTTTCATCCTATAGATAAACTATGTCTGTTTATGTTCTGTATGGATATCTACGCTCTATTCATGAGAAGAAAAAGCGTTCTTGTTGCCCCAGTTCCAATTTCTACCCCTTTGGGAATGACTTCAGAAGCCCTGGTGGTTCACCTAAAGAACCCACCAGCCATTCAATGGGAGAAAAGACCTGGAAATCTGTTCCAATAAAGATTATAGCATAGGAAACCTTACAGGGCAATTCTCCTCTGTCCTATAGGAGAACTATGAGTTATAATTGACTCCGTGGCAATGGGTTTGTCTAGTTTTTTGTTTTGTTTTATTTTGGTTTTCAGTTTGGGTAAGACATGGCCCCACTGAATATGGATGGAGTAGACACGGAATCCTATCCTAACAGAAAAACAGCATAAAGCAGATGGGAAAATCCACAACTAATTCCCTGACACCTGCACATACATAGGGTCATGGGCTGTGTCTGGTGATGACTGTGCCTTGAAGCTCATACCGAGCCCCTGTTTGCTACACACTATCTCACACGCCCTGGTCACTCCTGGAGACTCAGCCAAGTGCTGCAGTCAGGGCTCCCCAGTCATGGAGCCTCTCTGCAAGGTGCCCATCACACTACAAGCTAACCTAGACACAGCGCCTGCTGTGCAACAGGGCTGGCTCAGCTCAGACCCTACAGTGGGGTCATCATTATTAGACTCTTCATTGTGTAGATGAGGAAACTGAAGCCCTAACAGGTTAAGTGGCTTGCCCAACGTCATGCAGCTAGGAAACACCAGTGCTGGGATTGGAATCTGTGTGCTACATCACTCCCCCCAGGATCCCTGGAACAAATGGATGTGGAAACTGTCACATACACACTCCAACACATGGTCACTCAGTGTTTGCAGAGTGTGGATTAAGGACCTATGGTCCAACCCCAACTGCCTAGCTCTCCCTCACAGCTTGTCTCTGCCCACAAGACCACAAGCTGTTGCTGATAGTCACCAGTTGATGCTGCAGGACAACATGACCAAGATCAACATCACTCAGATGCAGCTCTACCAGGCACTGCAGGCTAGTCAGCTGGAGAGACAGGCAGCCCTGGACAAGGTCCAAAGTGAGTCCCCATCCCGATACAGATAGCCTGTGCCTGTCCTATAAGTCTCACCTCCCATCCCATAAGAGGCCCCTTTCTGGGGCAAGGAGGTGGGTACCTGACTCACTGTGCAACAGGGACCTGTTCCTGACCCTCTCTGGGCCTCGGTTTTTCATTTGTCCCAGGTGAGGTTTGGAATTCATTTCTGACGCCATTTGCCCTATGCGAGGTTTGTACTAGAACAGGTGTTGGTGAATTATAACCTGTGGGCCATATCTTATCCCCTATTTTTGCAAATTAAGTTGAACTGGCATATTGCTGTTATTTTGTTGTTAAGCGTCGTTGAGTTGGTTCGCACCCACAGCAACCCTGTACAGGGTTTCCAAGGAGGAGCTGATGAGCTTGAACCGCTAGCCTTGCGGTTCAAGCCAACTTTGCAGTCCAGTGCATTAACCAACAACACCACATCATGCCTATTTATTTCCTGCCACTTATGGCTGCTGCTTTGCTATAATGCTGAGTAACTGCAACAAACTCTAAGATCTACAAAGCTGAAAATAGTTGCTATCTGGATCTTTTTAAAAACGTTTGCTGACCCATATGCTGTCATGTTTGCCCCTGCATATGTACAACCGTGGGTTTCTACAGCATGTGTGTATGTACATATGTATATGTGTCTGTGTATGGATGCCCAGGGGTATATCCCATGACTGAAGGTGTTGACATTATCACCTGAATTTGTTACAGGGTCTTGGTGTGTTGTGTGCAAGGGAGACTGTGTCTGTATGTTTCAGTGTTATGATTTTGTGGGGACCAGGGGTTCTGTGACTGTGTGCCAATAAAACTTTATTTGGGTGTCCCCATGAGAGGTGGAGGGACTTCTAGATGGAATGGCCGTGTGTATCTCTAGGTGGTGTCAGTGTGTCTATCTGTACGATTGTCCTTACTATGACTCTCCTACCACTCATCTGTTAGTGTTGTATTGTAGTGGCTTGAGTGTTGCTATGATGCCTGGAAGCTATGCTACTAGTATTTCAAATGCCGGAAGGGTCACCAGGGTTGACAGGTTTCAATAGAGCTTCTAGACTAATCTAGACTGGGAAAGGGACCTGGTTTTCTATGTCTAAAAAATTTGACCAATGTAAAATGTGTAAATATCAGCAGAACATTGTCTAATAAAATGTCAGAAGATGAGACCTTCAGTTTGGAAGGTACTCAAAATACAACTGAAGAGTTGTCTCCTCAAAGTAGAGTTGACCTTAATGACGTGGATGGAGAAAAGCTTTCAAGACCTCCATTTGCTGATGTGGCATGACTCAAAATAAGAAGAAAGAGATGTAAACACCCATTAGTATTTGGAACATAAAATATATAAAGTACGTATGAGTCTAGGAAAATTGGAAGCTGTTACAAATGAAATGGAACTGCCGAAGCAGAGGACCCTAGGACCATCAAGGGAGAAGAGCACAGGTGGAATGCAGGACCCTATTCAGAGAAGCAGCAACACCAGAGATGGAGGCAGAGATGAGGACATGAGAGAGATAGCAGCTGAGGACTCTGGACTCATGGAAAGAGAGGGACTGGGTGCTGGTGGTCAGGAGGCAGGCTTGCAGAATGTGCACTTTGGTTGTTTAATTCATTATATATTCCTGAGTGTTTTTGTGTACATACCCCCACTGGGTGGGGGGGGAACCCAGAGGAAATGAAAGCAAATACTATTGAATGATGATGCATGGAGGAGACTGTAATCACTGCAATGAAATGATGGTGTAAAGCCAATTTTCTCCCATGTAAACTATCACTCAGTTCACAGTTTTAAAGTTTTCCAACTTTAAAAAAAAGAAATAGAACACTTGAAGGCTGATATTCTAGGCACTGGTTGATGCTATTGAGTCCATTCTGATTCACAGTGACCCTGTGTAACAGAATGAAATGCTGCACAATCCTCCAAATCATTGCTATCTTTGAGCCAATTGTTGCAGCACCACAATCTTTCTGGGGATCCTCCTCTTGTTCATTGACCCTCTACTTTACCAAACATGATGTCCTTCTCCAGGGACTGATTCCCTCTTTATAACATGTTCAAAGTACATAAGAAGAAGTCTCACTAGCCCCACTTCTAAGGCACATTGGCTGTACTATTTCCAACAGATGTTTGTTCTTCTGGAAATCCATAGTATTTGTACTACTATTCTTCACCAACTCCATAATTCAAAGGCATCAGTTTTTCTTCGGTCTTCCTTATTCATTGTCTAGCTTTCATGTATATGGGAGGAGATATCATTAGTGAGTTGAAATGGACTTGTATTGGCCATCTTGAATCAGACACTCATGATCTACTACGCTGTGAATGCCAAACTGAAGAGGAATAGTGTCACACTCAATATCAAAAACAACATTTCAAGATCAATCCTGAACTACAGTGCTATCAGTAATAGGATAATAGCTAAACACCTATAAAGAAGACTCGATGGCAAGTTTATGAGGCTATAAGTCTGAATTCAGAGCACAGGCTCAAAGGGAAGCCTTTCTCTCTCTATTGGTTCTAGAGGAAGGTCCTTACTCCTCTGCTGATTTCTTGTGTCCTTGGAGATCTCCACATGTCTTAGCATCTATCTTCTCCCATCTCTCATTTTTTCTCTTTTTTCTTTCTTTTTCTATTCCTTTATTGTTTAACACTTTGTATTGAATTGGCAATCAGACAGGCTCAACAGACATCTGAGTCTCCACCAAAAGGTCTTTGTGATCCCAGGGAGTAGAGCAGTCTCAGACTGAAATGAGGCCTGTCTGGTAAGGACACCAAGGAATCCTTCAGATGCCTCCATGCTGTCAGGGACAGTCTCCGCTGAAAGGTCATTTTTACCCCAGGGAGTGGGAGAACTTGTTCCTATGAGTCTCAGTATTGTCTTTTTGAGCTCCTAGGAACTTTCTACCTGGTGACATATCCTGAAAATCCACTTTTAGATTTCTTTCTTACCCTCTGTTGTTGAATTAGACAGACTTTTCTGGACAGGGTCATATGTTATTCCTAAGTCCTGTACTGGCTGGATGTGAATGAGCAACTAAGCCATTTACTGGTTAGACAGGAGCATAAGTTGTCTGTCCTATGAGCGGTGTTACCACTGTCTTAATGGGAGGAATTCTTATGGGCCCTGAGGCACATGGTGTATGAGTAAGTTGTATTTGCATAAGCATCTGCATTGCTATTAGTTTGACTTTTTGCTTTGTTGTAAGAAAGCTGTTCTTTTTTACATTGGGTAGCACTATAGGCCTTGCCTTGGGGGCTTGGGGGAGAAGGATGATGTATGTTGTTCCTAAATCCTTTACTGGCTGTACAAGAACAAGCTCCTAAGACTTACTGGCTGGATGGGGACATGAATTGTTTGTCCCGTGAACAGGTGTTTGCTTTGGTAGGGAGTTAAATCTGTTTAAGTATTGATATTGCTGTTGTTTTACTTGTGGCTTTTTTTTCTGCCAGGAATATTTATATTTTTCTCCCAGGAATATTAAGACACTGTGGTGTGGCAATGCAGGATAAGCATTTGACCATAAGGTTGGTTTGAACTACAAGGTCTGTGGTTCAAACTCACCAACCGTTTCCTGGAAACCCTCTACAGGTTTGCTATGAGTCAGAACTGACTTGATGGCACCTCACAACAACAGCATGGTTTAAGACAGACGGGGAGTGCAATCTACTAGACATTGTTTTGGCTTCTTGCTTTTCTAATTTCAATGTCTACGTTTTTCCTAAGAATGTTTAAACATCTCATTTCTCCTTGTTAAACATATGTTGTTGTTGTTGTTGTTGTTGTTGTTATGTGCCATGGAGTCAGTTCCGACTCATAGCGACCCTATACAGAGTTTCTGAGGCTGTAAATCTTTACGGGAGCAGAAAGCCTCCTCTCTCTCCCACGGAACAGCTAAAGAAACTAAAATTCAAAAACAGACTGAAGGCAAATTTAAAAGTGTCTCCCAAATATTAGCAGCAAGCTGATTTGTTGTTTTAATAAGTGCTACTGAGTTGGTTCCTATTCACAGCAGCCCTGTATAGGGTCTCCGAGGAGCAACTGGTGGGTTTACGGGTTTAAAGTGCCAATCTGATAGTTAGCAATCCAGTGCTTATCCTACAGTGACATACCAGGACTGAAAGGACAGGCTGATTAGGTGTTGACATTTTTAAAGAATCTTTCAGACATAAAATTGAGATGTAGAGAAATAAATATAAAAGAAACCTTAAGCTATTTAAAGAAACTTTTCAAATTTATTAGTCATTTAGAGCCAGTGGCAGAACAGGGAAATCAAGCTGACAGTGTAGAGAACAAAATCAATGGATGATGTGACCATTCTGACAAATTTGTAAATTCTTTTGAATTTTTTAACATAAACATATTTGAAGACTTCCAGTAGGGGATGTCACAGACGGAACTATAAAATATTGCACCCAGATTTTTTTTAACATTTTTGTCATAACAGCTAGTACTACTGTAGTAAAGAATCAAATTATTAACTAAAGACATAAGCTTGTAATTAATATTGTATACTAAAAAGATAAATTAAGATCGCACAAGAAAAGTAGAAAACTGGAGCAGAACATCCAAGACTGATTCTCCCCTTGGATGCATCTTTAAACTCTGACAGGTTTTTGTTATATGATTCCTTGAAGAAAAAAATTTCCTTTTTTAATACTACACAGCCCCAGTACCCTTTGGGGTAATGAATTTAGCACCCAATATGGAGCCCCCGGTCTAGTTCCATTCCCCAGGTATACAGTCCTGGGAAGAGCAGCATGCATAGACAATGCTCCCCTCCTTAAATTTAGGGAATCTCTTGTCCCTGACCTCTTTGACCAATGATAGAGGAGAACTCCACAACATCTGAACAGAGAGCAAACAGAGAGACATACTGACAGATAAGTGCATGCATTATTAATCAGCTCCACGAGTGTTAGTCCCCTGTAAATAATTATTAGTTATTGGGATGCTAGGTACCCTTCCAAGAACAGGAAAAATCCTATGAGGACAATTCAAGAACAGATGAAAGTCCCATGAGGGAAGTCCAAGAATGGATAATAAGTTCTGTGAGGAAGACCAGCTAAGACACAAAAACAAGTGACAGTCCTGTGACAAAAATCCAAGAAAAGGTGAAAGAACAAGAGGAGGCTGGTGAACAGATCTGGCAGGACAGCCCTAAGACAAGAGTCCAGCTGGTACCAAGGAATTGGCCTGGGAATTTTCTTTTCTACTGCAAGGCTTTCTGACTCTCAAGATTTCCATCTCCAGTCCTTGAAGATCTCTTTCTGCACTTTGCCTTCGCTCTTATTCCTGTTCTGGTTCTAATTTTGCACTGGGTCTGGTTTTATTCTGGTTCATAGTGCTAGTATAGAAACAACTATATTATATCCTCTGGGAGGTTAATGTTTGAGTGGTGGTGATAGCAAAGGTTATGTGCCGTGGAGTCAACATCTTTAAAAACATATGTCTGAGTTGTTGAAGTTTAGGAATGACCTGGGTTTATTCTGGTTTTGATCTAGGTTTAATTAAGAGTGTATTAATGAGCGTGAGTGCTGGCTGAAAAAAAGTAGGTTAAAACAAAATAGGCAAGCATCCTAGATGCATCTTAAATGAGAGTTTTTCAGTTATGATTCTACGGGGGAAAACAAAAAAAAAGTTTCCCTTATTATTGTGTGGCCATAATTAGCAATTGGGTTAACAATGCCAACGCATTAATGTATGCAAAAACAAACTGAGTTCCCATGCATTTATATTGCATGGTATCTCATAAATTCCAAGCTAAGTATAATCTGTCTTGTAATCACTCACTCTGATTTGATTTAAAGATAGATGACTACTTGAGAGTTAAATAGTCCTGGTGTGGTGTTGTAGGATAAGCACTTGACCATAAGGTCAGTTTGAACCAGGAAGTCAGAGGTTCAAACTCACCAGCCATTCCTTAGAAACCCTATACAGGGTCACTATGAGTCAGAACTAAATCAATGGCACTTAACAACAATATTATAAAAAACTGATCAAGTGAATTCACTGTAGCAAATGCAAGGAATATTAGAAGTTTATTTAAAATTATTGCTTGACATAACAAAGGTTTTTGTTTACTTGGAACTGAAGGATTAATTGTTCATTCATAATAATCTGTAAAAGCTTTAACATAAAACAGCATATAAATAAAAAGAAC
>NW_006408637.1:3585539-3587348 GCF_000296735.1 Chrysochloris asiatica
TCTAAATGTAATACCTGAAATTACAAAGATCACCAAAGAAAAACAGAAGAAACTTATGGGCCCAAATGTATGACATAAGTATATTATCAAACATAACCAAAAAATGTACACTCAGCAGAAGATAAACTAAGTTACTGAGGACTTCTAAAAAGTAAATATTTATATACATCAAAAAACTGCCCCAATGAATAAAGAGAGAACCTACAGATTGGAAACAAAATATTTGACAATAATACATCTGGCAAATAATCATTATGTAAAATTTACACTAAATTTAAAACATCAACACAAACAGTCCAATTAAAAAATAGGCAAAGAATACAAACAGACACATCGCCAAAGAAGCCAACTAGGAGGACAAGAAACACAGGAAGAAGTGTTCATGACTGTCAGCCATTAATCTATTGCCATTGAGTCAATTCGAACTCAGAAAGTCCCTATAGGACAGCATATAAATGCCCCTTCAGGTTCCAAGACTGTAAATATTTATGGGAGTAGACACCCTCATCTTTCACCCACACAGTGGCTGGCCAAATTGAACTGCCAACCTTGCGACTCACAGCCCAATGCTTTACCCATAGAATGATGAAAATCAAAACATCCGTAAGATATCATCTCACACAAGCAATAATAGCACAGTTAAATAAGACAGAAAACCACCACTGCTGGCAAAGGTGGAGAAACACTGCACTATTCATACACCGCTGGTGGGACTATAAAATGGCAAGCAATGTGAAAAAGGATATGGTACTTCCTTAACTTGAAAACAGAATTATCACTTCATCCAGCAATCCAACTATTAGATATAAATCATACACAAATAAGAACTAGGACACGAACACAGCATATGCACACCCACATGTTATTGCAGCATATTCACAAAACCGATAAAAACAACCTAATTGCCGAGCAACAGATGAATGCATAAACAAACTCTGGGACAAGTGAATACTATGCAACATTAAAGAATTTTAAAAAAAAAGAATCCAGGGAACAACACAAATGTAGATGAACCTAGAAGACATTATGCTGAAGGAAATACGTCAATCACAAAAGGGCAATTACTGTATGAGTGTATACTATTCTAAAAATCACAGAAGACGATTTATTGCAATGAACACACACATCCATAAAGAAGAAAGAAGCAAAATCAACACCTTAGTCGTACATCTTCAACAATTAGAACAAGAGCAGCAAAGTAAGCCTACAGCCACCAGAAGAAAATAAGAAAGAGTTGTTGTTGCTGTTGTTAAATATTGCTGAGTCGGCTCCAACTCATAACAAATCTGTATAGGGTTTCAGAGGAGCAACTAGGAGCCTTGTGGTTCACAGTCCAGTGCTGATCCTACAGTGTCACACCAGGGTAGAGTAGAAATGAACAAAACAGAAACGGAGGAACAAAACAATCAACAAGAAGTTGGTTCTTTGAAAGGATTAATAAAAGATGCCAAATCTAATAAAAGAAAAGAAGGAGAAGGTGCAAATAACACGAATGAGAAATGATATTCAACAGAACCAAGGGAAATAAAAAGGATACCAACGGAAATAAAAATGATAGTAACACAGTAGTAAGAAGAATTGTAAACAGCACGGGTAGCATAGTGGGTACGAGTTGGATTGCTAACCATGAAGTCAGTAGTTCAAATCTACCAGTTGCTCTGTGGGAGAAAGATGACACTTTCTGTTCCCCTAAAGAGTCCCAGCCTCAAAAGCTCTATAAGTTACGTAAGTTGGAACGGACTTGACAGCACACACCCATCAACCATAAAGAATGGCACACCAACAAATTTGAAAATCTATAAGAAATGG
>NW_006408637.1:3587893-3588794 GCF_000296735.1 Chrysochloris asiatica
TTTTTTTTTTTTAAATGTTTTATTGTGCATTATGTGATAGTTTACATGGGAGAACATTAGTTTTACATTAATCTTATCGTATATCATTTCAGTGCCATGGTTCCAATCCCTTCCATGCATCATCAACACACACTCCCTTCTCCCGCTCTGGGTCTAAAGGCCCCAGCCTCTCCATCTCTCCACGTCATTGTCTCTGCCTCCATCTCTGGCATCACTGCTTCTCTGGGTAGGGTCCTGCTCTCCGCTCTTCTAGGAAATTTACTTTTAATTGACTGGCTGCCACAGGCACTCATCATAAAGTCAACTATGCTTAATATTAGGTTTCATCACCATGGGAATAAGCTCATCTCAACTACTAACCCTCTGTAAATCCTGGCCTAGTCAAGCTGACACAGAACCCTAACCATTACAAAAAGACAACAGCATTGAAGGAAGAAGTCCAAGGTGCAATGAAGGCATTGGCAAAGTAGAAGGATCCAGAAATTGATGGAATGCAAATAGAAATCTTCCAACAAACTGGTGCAGCACAGGAAGCATTCATTCATCTATGCCAAGAAAATCTGGAAGACAGCGACCTGACCAACTGATTAGAAGAAATTCACATTTATGCCCACTCCAAAGAGAGGTGACCCAATGGAATTCGGAAATCATTGGACAATATCATTAATATCACATACACGTAAAATTTGCTAAAGATAATTCAAAAACAGCTGTAACCAAGGATTGACAGGGAACTGTAAGAGATTCAAGATGGATTCAGACAAGGACATGTAATGAAGGATATCATAGTTAATGTCAGTTGGATCTTGGCTGAAAGCAGAGAATACCAGATATACAAAGGCTTTCATCTGTGTGGATCATGACAAGCTATGGACCACATTGCAGAGAATAAATACTCTAG
>NW_006408637.1:3590482-3591399 GCF_000296735.1 Chrysochloris asiatica
GCAGGTTTACAGGGTACACCCCTTGGTTGGGTGAGGATGCATGGACAGGATGATAACTATGCCAACGAAATGATAAATGATGGAATGAATGTAAAGCTGATGTTCTCCCATGTAGACTATCACACAATTCACAATAAAACATTTTTAAAAAAGTAAGAACGGTAAGATTTCATTTGTCATACTTTGGACATGTTATCATGAAGTACTAGTCCCTGGAGATGGCCATCATATTTGGTAAAGTGAAGCGTCAGTGAAAAAAGAGGAAGACTCCCCAGCCAGATGTACTGACACAGTGGTGTCATCAATGGGCTCAGGAATAATAATTGTGAGGATGCTGCAGGACCGGGCACTGTTTTGCTTTGTTGTGCACAGGGCTGCTATGAAAAAGAACCAATTGGATGGCACCTAACAACCAGGAGCTCTGGTAGCACAGTGATTACAAATCGGACTGCTAACTCCAAGGTGGGCAGTTCGAAACTACCAGGAGAAAGATGAGGCTTTCTGCTCCTGTAAAGATTCGGAACCGACTCCACAGTACTTAACAAGAACAAGAACACCCCAGCAGGTAAAGTATCAAGGAGACCTTAGGCAGCAGGTCCCCGTGGTTCATTAATTGCAGGACCATGTGGTACTGTCTCTACTACTAGATGAAAAAAAAGGATGTTCCTTAACTCTAGGAACTTAGACAAAATCCCGGAAGATATTTGACACAGTTTCTCATATGTTCCTGATGGGCAAGATGTAGATACAAAAATACCTAATAGCTTATAATTAGGTTTTATAGCTGTGCACCACAAATAACTAATTAATACATCAAACCCCACAGACTCAGTAAAAAAAGCTACCAGATCTCATAGGAAGATTCAGCAAAGTGGCAGAATATAAGATCAACATACAAAAATCAGTTGGATTCCTCT
>NW_006408637.1:3593257-3594477 GCF_000296735.1 Chrysochloris asiatica
GGACATATGCACAAGAACACCCACACTTGCAGATAATACCCACTTGACCTGGCTTCAATGACTGGATGATCAGAGCTCAACTAGAAGAAGAAAGAAGAGGGGAAAAAAGAGTAATCTGATACAATTTGATGAACTTGACCTACACCTATGGAGGCAGTAGCTCAAAAGAGGGAACAAATCTTTACAGCAAGGATCAATTCCAACTCTTCCATACACAGAGCAGACTGGGATGGGCAACTTGGACATTGGGGGGGTGGGGGGAGGGGGCTTCAAAGGCAAGAAGTGACTGGCTTACAAGGTTTCAAGAGAGAATCTAGATCCAGAGGGCATGGAGGAAGGTAGAATCTCCACTGAGTAGTATCCAATCTGTCTAGGAGGGGCTGATGAAAGGAAATTCAGATAGGTGTCTTGTGATACAATAGTGAATAATTGTTATCAGGACTGATTATGAGGGTTGGAAATGTAAAGGCAGACGTTTTATAGCAAGGAGGGGAGTGATTAACTTTGCAATCTAGGAGTGAAGGTCCCTGGGACCATTACAGGTGAAGAGCAGAGATCACGACCCCACCCAGAGAAGCAGTGAAGCCAGAGATGGAGTCAGAGATGATTACGTGGAGAGATGGAATGGCTGGGGACTTTAGATCCAGAGAGGAAGAGGGGTTGTGTGCTGACGACAGAGGGGGCAGGCTTGCAGGGTATACCCTTTGGTTGGTTGATGATGTATAGAGGGGATTGTAACCATGGTAATGAAACGATATACGATAGGATGAATGTAAAATTAATGTTCTCCCATGTAAACTATCACATAATTCACAATAAAACATCAAAAAATAAATAAATAAATGGAATATAACAGATGATCTACCAGACTAAGCAAACAAACAAAGGCAAGAAAGCTAAATGAATTTGTTGTTGTTGTGTGCTGTGGAGTCGGTTCCAACTCATTAGGACCCTCTACAGGGTTTCCGAGGCTGTAAATCTTTACGGGAGCAGAAAACCTCCTCTTTCTCCTGTGGAACAGCTGGTAGTTTTGAACTGCTGACCTTGAGGTTAACAGCCTGATTGATATATATATATATAGTTTTTTTAATGTTTTTATTTTGGATTGAGTGAAAGTTTACAAGGCACATCATCAGCTTCACATTCAACCATTCATACAGCTTGTTTCATTACATTGATTATTATCCCCTCCATATATCATCAGTTAACAGTGTTTCTCT
>NW_006408637.1:3607165-3607960 GCF_000296735.1 Chrysochloris asiatica
GCTTTTAGGGAAGGTTTTTACATTTGTCTGTGGATATCCAGGGCTCATGTATGAGATTACTAACAAGCATTACTGAATAATCAGATGAGGGACAGCTGATTCATATTTAATAGGATGCAATTAAGCAGATTTAAATATAAACCCGAGTAAGGCAATGTAGGATACACACTGGACTGCTTACCACTAGGTCAGCAGTTCAAACGTCCTTGGAAAACCCTATACAGGGTCACTATGGGTAGGAATTGATCAGATGGCACTTGACAACAACAACAAATATAAATCCAGCATGAGTTTAAAGTGTCAGTCACCAAAGAGGTACTTGAAGAGGGTCCAGCTATAAAGAAGGTAATCTGAAAAATACCTGAGGGTTTCACTAGTTGTAAACTCAGAGCAATATAACAGTATAAGGAAGCTAATTAAACAAAAGGCTATGGAAAGCATTCATGTAATAGTAATATTATAGTGTCCAATGTTAAATGCTGTCAAGTCGGTACCAACTCGTAGTGACCTTATGCACAACAGAATGAAACACTGCCTGACCTTGTCCAATCCCACAACAATTGCTATGCTTGAAGCCATTGTACCAATCCATCCTGCTGGGCGTCTTCCACTTCTTTGTTGATCTTCCACTCTACCAGCAACTGGTCCCTTCTGACAGTATGTTCAAAATTTGAGATAAAATCTGGCCATCCTGGCTTCTAAGGAACATCTAGTTGTACTTCTTCCAACATAGATTGGTTTGTTTTTCAAACAGTCCATGGTATTTTTATATTCTCCTCCAACATTATAATTTGA
>NW_006408637.1:3608128-3610991 GCF_000296735.1 Chrysochloris asiatica
GGGTTTCTAGGATACACCCTTTGGTCAGTTGATGATGCATGGAGGGGATTGGAACCATGGCAATGAAATGATATACGATAGAATGAATGTAAAACTAAAGTTCTCTCATGTAAATTATCATATAATTCCCAATAAAACATTAAAAAAAAAAATACTATGGCTTGGGTCAGGCACACCTTAGTCCTCAAACAGACATCTTTGCTCTTGAACATTTTGAATAAGTCTCGTATAGCAGATTTGTCCAATTCAATATGTAGTTTGATTTCTTGATTGCTGTCTAAATGAGTGTTGATGGTAGACCCAAACAAAATGAAGTCTTTGACAGCTTCTAACTTTTCTCCATTTATCTTGATGTTAGTTATTAGTTCAGTTGTGAGGATATCTGTTTTCTTTATATTGAGGTGCAACCAATATAGTGTCCAATAAACAGAAGGAAAGACTGTCACTGTACTCTATACTAGTTCAAACACACCTTACGGAAACTATATTTTCAAGCTAGAACTTAAGGGCATTACGGGCACATTCTTTCACGTCACTAAGCTTTAAAAAACAAAAAAAACAAACAAAAAAAAACCCCTCCTTTTCTATTTATGTGCAACAAGATTATTGATTGACCCACGTTTGATTATTTGTCTTTTTCATGATCACTAAGTGTGGAGTCCTGTATTCACATTTGAATACAATGTCACCTTGAATCACAAGGTTGGTGGTTCATGCCTCAGACACCCTATACAGGGTCACTATGATTGGGAACTGACTCAGCAGCACTTAACAGCAACAGATATTAAGTGCACTCTTCTTTAATAGACTTTCCTTAGATTTTTTAAAACTGTTCACTTCTGCATATGTTACAATTTCAAAAATAAAAGCCATTTTAAACAAGCATTTTTTTTTTTGCCAACTTCATGTCTTATCAAACATTAAGAGGTATAATTTAAGAAAGAAAATATTATGTTGTCTCAAATAGTCACTCACCTATATTTATTTATTAAACTGGAAGTGTCACTAGATTACAAAACCACTGAGCTGCATTGTCAGTGAGAAAGAATGCTAAAGAAAAGTTACTGAGCATCTACTGAATTTAAAGGGGTGCCATCAGATAAACACTGGGCTGGGGACCACAAAGTTGGCAGTAGGGTTGCTATGAGTCAGAATTGACTCAACGACACTTAATAACAACACTGTAAGGAATGAAAAAAATGGACTTAAAAGATCTGGGACAGAGTCTTGACTATACCTTTAGCATGTTCTATAATGTCTCCATATTTGCAATTAATTTAAGGATTAAATTATATAGTATATGTAAAGTGCTTAGAAAAAAGTCTCACATATGGAAAAGGTACAATACATTTTAACTAAAATATATTGTTATTGTTGTTATTATTTATTCAATCATTTTACTTATTCTCTTTATTTATTTATCTGTTTTATTTAATCCATATTTTCTCTTAACAGGGTAAATTCAAAGAAACAGTCACTCAGGGGTACGCCTATGAGGTTTTTATTCCCCAGCTGATGGTCTGACCAGTGAAGTTTTACAAAGTGATACAATGAGCAAGACAACTTATATTCAGACACTCAAGGTTAGCGATTATTGTTGTTGTTGTTGTTAGGTGCCATCAAGTTTGTGCCAACTCATAGCGACCCTATGCACAACATAACAAAACACTGCCTGACCCTGGGCCAACCTTATAGTCGTTGTGATGTTTAAGCTCATTGCTGCTGCCACTGAGCCAGTCCACCTCATTGGGGATCTTCCTCTTTTTCTCTAAGCCTTCAGTTTATCGAACCATGATATCCTTTTCCAGGAACTGGTCCCTCCTGATAATATGTCCAAAGTAGGAGAGACAATGTATGGCCATCTTGGATTCCAAGAAGCATTCTGGCTGTACTTCTTCCAACATAGATTCGCTTGCTCTTTTGGCAGTCCATGGTACTTTTAATATTCTCCTGCAATACCATAACTCAAATGCACCAATTTAGAGTCTTCCTTATTTACTGTCCAACTTTCACATGCATCTGAGGTTATAGAAGAATACCATGGCTTTGGTCAGGCATACCTCTAGTCCTCAAACTGACATCTTTGCTCTTGAACACTTTAAAGGGGTCTTGTGCAGCAGATTTGCCTTCTGCAATACGTCATTTGATTTCTTGGCTGTTGCATCCATGAGTGTTAATGGTTGACTCAAGCAAAATGAAGTCCTTGACAGCTTCAATATTTTCTCCATTTATCATGATGTTGTTTCTTGGTCCAATAGTGAGGATTTTTTATTTCTTTAAATTGAGGTTCAACCCATACCTAAAAAATAGTTACATCAATAAATATTTTAAGTCCTCTTCATTTTCAGCAAGCAAGGTTGTATTATCTGCATATCGCAGGCCATTAATGAATCTTCCTGTAATTCTTCTTTCAACAAACTGATGCAGCATTGGAGGCACTCACTCATCTGTGCCAAGAAATTTGGAAGACAACTACCTGGCTAACAGACTAGAAGAGATCCATATTTGTGCTCATTCCAAAGACAGGAGACCCAATGGAATGCAGAAATCAGTGGACAGTATCATTAATATCTCATGCGAGTAAAACTCTGCTAAATATAATATAAAAAAGGTTGCAAGCATACATTGACAGATAAATTCCAGAGGTTCAAGCTGGTTTCAGAGAGGATATAAAATGAAGAATATCACTGCTGACAAGAGATGGATCTTGACTGAAACTAGAGAATACCAGAAAGATGTTTACCTGTGCTTTACTGACTATGCAAAGGCTTTTGATTGTGTGAATCATGGCAAGCTATGGACAACAGTGCAGATAAAGAGTATTCCGAAAAACTTAATTGTGCTCCTGAGGAACCTGTACATA
>NW_006408637.1:3611285-3623708 GCF_000296735.1 Chrysochloris asiatica
GGAATGTTGTTGGTCCAGGAATGTTATAATTGAAATGGGCTGAGAGACAATCTAGTTTCTAAAATTGTTCTAAGGTTTCTTTCACTGCTAAGTCTCCCTTCCGGTCACTGCACTCTTAGCCTCCACTTCAGTACTTACAATACTATGGGGTTAATTTTTAAACATTATTCCAAAGAGTACCATGTAATTTCAAAAAGTAATCACATGAGGATTGGTAATGCAAACTATAATCCCAGGACTGGAGTTAAGCAAGGCATCATCCACTTAAAGAGTATGCCCAGAGGATGCCAACAAGTAGAATAATGGATTCTTAAACCACATCAGATGAGATATGGTTAAATGAAACAGAAATATTAATCCTAAAAAGAAAAGGCTTGGGAAAACCATGATTGATGTTTTTGAATAAGTGCCCTTGTATTGAAGCAAGTTTCACACAAGGAATATAAACTAGGACCATGGGAAAGAGTTTTGGAAAATTAGATTTTAGATTAATTTAAGGCGTCCTGGTGCTGTGGACTGCAAAGCTGGTTTGAACTGCAAGGTTGGTGGTTCAAGCTCACCAGTCACTCCTCAGAAAGCCTATATAAGATAACTATGAGTTGGAACCGACTCGACCACACAAGGGACAAACTTATAATGGCTTGAAGTGAGCAACCATTGTTACTATTAGTGCCACTGAGTCTATTCTGACCCACAGCAACCCTGTATAGGGTTTCCAAGGAGCAGCTGGTGAGTTTGAACCACCAACCTTGCAGTTCAAACCAGCTTTGCAGTCCAGCTCATTAACCCACAGTACCACATCAGTACCCCAAACAGCTTTGCAGTCTGATGCATTAGCTCACAGCGCCACATTAGTTCCTTTGAAAGGTGAAGAGTTCATTCCACTAAGAGGTCGTGGAGAGAGGAGAAAATCTTGGCATTAGTTTGGGGATGAAGGACATGAAGGGAGTACAGAGAAGGGTGAATTACACAATTTCCAAGGCTCTTTCACACTCTAAGATTCTATGAAATATCTAAATCCATGACACTTTTCTCTTCTGGAAAAAGTATAATTAATTGTGAAAAACTTGTTTTAAAAACCGTTTCTGGGGACTGCTAACAAAAAGACCAGTGGATCTAACCCACCAGCTGCTCCACAGGAAAAGATGTGGCAGTCTGCTTCCAGAGAAACTTACAGTCTCGGAAACCCTGTGTAGCAATTCTACTCTGCCCTACAGGATCACTAGGGTCAGAATCCACTCAAGGGCACTTTGGATTGTGGATGTTAATCACCTTTCTGTACAGTAATCAGAAGCAGCTGTAATGCTCATACCATACATCCTTGAAATGTTCCACACAATGTACACAAACAGTAGCAGAGGAAAAAATTAAATTTCCAGTTCTAGAAGATTACACATGTAAAAGGTGTCCGAAATTATACAAAGGCAATACACAGCCCAATCTCCCCACCAGCCTCTGCTGTTACTGACTCTTGCAAGCATTGGCGAGTTTTATTCCAAAATGACCAGTAAAGTTCTAGGCTATGCTCGACACTTTTTCTAATTCACTCCCAAGCTGGGGGGAATCAGATAACAAAGAAAGTTAGGATCTTATTTTGAAATGTCTATCAAAGACAGGAAATTGAGTAGTTATAGCTTGGGGGAGGGGGGAGTCCTCAAAGTACATCATCTGAGAAAAAAAACAACAACAGACTCTCCTAATACTTCAATATTGTCATTCATTTCCCTTACCTTTCTCCACCACTTTCCTCTCTAGTCTTTCAAGACTACTGGTTTTTACAGAAAAACAATACAATATTTTTGAAAGATGAGGTTACTGACATAAGAGTAACTTCACAAAGTCAGCATCCACATGTGTGGAAATTTGCCATGAATAATTTAAAGGTCCACCATTCATCTTTCAATCTGTCTTACTGTGGTGGCGTGCATGTGGCTATGATGCCAGAAGCTGTGCCACCAGTATTTTAAATATCAGCAGGTTCAACCATGGTGGAGAGGTTTCAGCAGTTTCCAGACTAAGACAGACTAGGAAAAGGGAGAGGTAGATTACTTCTGAATGTTTAAGCAATGAAAACATTATGAATAGAAGTAAAACACTCTCAGATATAGTTTCAGAAGATGAAAACATGATGAAGAGCACCAGAATATTGTCAGCTACAGTGCCGGAAGATAGCCCCTCAGGTTGGCAGGCACTCAAAATATGACAGGAAAATCTGCCTCCTCTCAGTAGAGTTGACCATGAAAATGTGAATGGAGTAAAACTTTCAGGACTTTCATTTTCTGATTGTACACAACTTAAAAAGAAAAACAGCTGCAAATAGTCATTAAAAATTAGAACATGGAATGTATAAATCTAGGGAAATTGGAAATTGTCAAAAGTGAAATGTGGTTTGGGACATCAAGAGGGAGGTGGTGGCATCAGTAGAAGAAGCAGCAGCAGAGGAAAGGGCTGACTGGCTGAGCAGACAGGCTGACCAAATAAACAACAATGAACTAGCAGACTGTCACTTACTCATATTAATCAACCACCCACCAAGTTACCCTGAGCCCCTACCATCAGCTCAGGTTTGGCCAGTTCCCGGCCCACCTGCTATAGGCGTGATCACAACCCCAGAAGGATCTCTGGTGTCCATTTCTTTTGATTCTCAAGATTTAAAGATGGCTGCACAATCAGCTCTGAAAGTTGTGCTAAAAATCACCACTGAGATATCTCTAAATGAGAGCTTTACTAATATGCTGAAGAACAAACAGCCAATGCCAGCGAATATTCAGGCTTCAATTCAACAACAATAGCAGCTCAGCTCATCAGTGCCAGAAACAGAAGTCTGGCCCAGCAAATGGAGATTAGATCCTCTGTCCAAGCAGCATTAAAACTGAAGCAGAACTTAAAGCATATTCTTAAAGGGCAAGATCCAGGCACACTTACTTAGGCCAACCCACAGGGGCTCTGGCCAGAGAAGCAATTGAAAGCAAGACCTGTCCATAATGCAGAGAAGCTTGCCCAGAGGAGGACTACATGGGAGACGTGCCACAAGAACCCTACTTAAGAATGGAATATAACTCCAAGGTCAAACTCTGCTTGGAGGTGGATGAGCTGTAGCTCCCCAGATGTGCTTAAGAAGACATGGTGTTCGGGGTCATGGAGGTCCTGGGAGAGGGGGCCTAAGTTGTAGAGTTATGGGTCATGGCAGAATCAGGGGTAGAGGCAGGAGTATGATAAGTAGCTTTGGAACTTTGGAGACCAAGGCTATGGACGGGGAAGTTGTTGTTGTTGTTGTTAAGTGCCGTCGAGTCGGTTCCGACCCATAGCGACCCTGTACAGGGTTTCCAAGGGTGTAAATCCTTACGGGAGTAGAAAGCCTCATCTTTCTCCCGCGGAGCGGCTGGTAGTTTCGAACCGCTGACCTTAAGGTTCGCAGCCCGATTCGTAACCACTACGCTACCAGAGCTCCTTATGGACGGGGAAGAGGTGCCCTTTATTACCCTGTACTGACCCAGGAATAGTTGGACAATCAGTTGGATGTGTACATGTTGAAATCAAAAGGGCACCTGGATGCCAAGTTGGATGACTAGATGGCAAGCAGACCCCTGAAACCAATGAATGAAACCTGCCCACCTTCCCATGAGAGATTCTGCTGAAGTCATTACATCTGTAAATGTTCCTAAGATAACCGATGAGAAGAAACCTGAATGATGCTAGAAGGACCAGTGGTCTATGGACTTATCGGCCACCAGTCTGCATTTAGTGTGTTCATTTTACTTTTTGATACTGTGTTGTACAAAAACCTTTTTCCTTTGACTTGGTTTTATACATTATATATTTTTTTTCACCCAGACTTCTCTTGGAGCATGGATGTTTGTTGGCCTTTTGATTAGAACATCCTCCTTTGTCTCCCCTCACCTGTCATAACTTCTAACATTTTAACACTTCTTCTTTGTTCATCCCCACACTTTCCAAGAAAGAGCCATTGACGATATACTTTACAATGAACAGTAATAACTGTTCTCTAATGTCTATAGTTCTGAAATACAGCTCAGGTCTGTATCCCCTTTAATGGCCTTTTAGAATGTTCAGAGATCTGGAATTCAAAAAGACATACTGCTGTGTTGACAATCTAGTGTAGCAACATTGACTTGGCAACAGGACCATATAACCAATTCTGGTCAATAGCAGCTCTAATGTGGTTAAAGTCACTGTCTTATGACAGTCAATGTGCACACTCTACCCGCAAATGAGATACACTTTTTGTTTTGTATTATTTCCAAGGGTTGGCTTATACTTGCAATGCAAAGAAAGAAACCATCTGATTTGACATGCTGCAGCAGTATTAAGGATGGGGGAATGATGGCAGACTGGCTGCTAGAGGAGGGGTCAGGAGATACTTGTGCTGAAGTGCTACTATTCTTATGTTTATTCCTAACCAATCTTAGTTTCTCATTTGCTTTGTTTGACCCTCTTATTTCCCTTGAAGGTTCAATTAAGTTCAACCACATTTTATCAAATATATCAGCTTCAGTGGAATCTTGTTTCATTATAACAAAAAATTGCTCTCTCAAAAAAAAATAAATTAATTAAACATACAAAAATCGATATACTAGGCATTGTTGTTGTTGTTAAGTGCTGTCAAGTCAATTCAAACTTACAGCAATGCTGTATAGGGTTTCCTAGAAATGGCTGGTATGAGTTTGAACCACCGACCTTGTTGTTCAAACCAACCTTGTGGTCAAGTGCTTATCCTACAGCACACCACAGTGAGCTGACATGGACTAGTGTTGGCCACTTTGGATCTGACAATCATAAGGTATTAAAGACAGGAGCAACAAACTTGAGAAGAATGATATATAACATACATCATCAAAATGAACATTTCAAGATCTATCTTGAAGCTCTCTGTGATAGGATAATGTACACATTTGTCTACCTAAGGAAGACAAATTCAACCAATTTCATCAGTCTGAAATTGATCAAACGTGCAATTAGGATGCAATGATAATTACTTCTAATTAAAACACAAAGGTAGGAAATGAAGTTATGAGTTAGAAAATATGGCCTTGGTGATAGTAATGATACTGGGAGATCATACAACAGAATTTTACAAGACTAATGACTTATTCGGATTCCTAGTTTGGTGCTATAGGGTAAGCAGTTAATTGTGAACACAAGATTGACAGTTCAAACCAGCTCCTCAGAAAGCCTATCCAAGTTTGCTATAAGTTAGAACCGATGCCACAGAACTTAAATACAATAATAATTTATTCATTGTAAATACCTTTTTAAATAAAATAAAAGGTATACACATGTACCTCACCAGACAGAATACAAAGTAATAAAACTGATTAGATTTGTGGGATGAAACAATGGAAAAGCTGAATATCATCAGCCAAAACAAGGCCACAGCATGACTGTGGAACTATCAGTTGCTCATATACAATTCAGAAGGAAGCTGAAGGAAATTAAAGGAAGTCATCCATGAGAACCAAAATATGACCTTGAACATATCCCAGTTGAATTTACATACATCTCAAGAACAGATTTAATGATCAAAGACCAAAGGAGTTGTGGGTTGACATCAAGAACATAATACAGAATTCCAGATTGGCGGCAGCAGAGTAGAGTCAGGTAGGACAGGCTCTGTAGGGCAGGGGCTAAAAACCCAGAGACGAGGCTCTCATGAAACTGTACCAGATATCTGGATCTAGCTTAAGGGTCAGGGTGTCGGTTTCCCACAACAGCCAATGGAAAAAACCACGGTATAAAGGAAAACACTGCAATTTAGAAATAGGTCAAGACACGGGACTCCTCCCTCTGCTGCCATCCCGCCCAGAAGGAAGTCAGAGGGCGGGGCTACAGCCAGACTTGCAAAGGGAACTGGCGCTAAAAGCTGCACAGCGACATTTGAAAAAGGAGGTGTGGGGAATTCTTCCCTGTTGTGTCTTCTTTGCCCAACCCAGTCACCTTCACGTGGGTGGGTGCACACACAGCCCCCACCCCCCAAAAAAAAAAAAAAAAACCAGCGCTGACCCCACAGTTTTCCCATGGTACAGAGAGAAAGAGCCCCATGGGTCCAAGGGAAATACTTTGGCAGCTGCTTTTGACTTCTGCCTGTGGGTCCCATCCCTAAAGTTAACTTGTGTGGGACCATTAATCCCTGCATACACAGCAATAAAAAAGGCAGGTTTGGCCTGACAGATAAACCATATGAACAATCTTTGAAGCCCCAACATAAAAAGATGCAACTATTTAAAGAATTGCGCTGTGTACACGCAGATACTTAACTGACCTTCAGAGACAAAAAAGTAAACAATCTCTCTCCCACTAACTTCTAAATATCTATCTGCGAACCTCTATGGTGGTGACTAGAGGAGGGACCCAAGTGACTAGACACCCCCACCCACTACTGGAGGTTTCTACGGTGCACACACATTGCCTGTGTAGCAAGGCAACTGGACAGTCAGACACAGATTTATTTCTGTATCAAACTGGAAGTTCTTGTCTCTGCTTTTATATTGCTTCTGCTTTTGAGCCTTTTGATCACACATTTTTCCTGGAGGTAGGAGCTTTTTCTGCCTACATTACCCAAGAGTCAGCAAGCATGGCCATACAGCCAAGCTACAAGCATATGCTATAATATTCCACCATTGAGACAAGAGCCAATAATAGGTGCTAAGCATTACATGCATAAAGGGAAGCCTATCTCCTGATCATATCCACCCAGGAGAAACACAGTAAGCTTAATAACACAACAACAAACATCCATTTAAGCATTAAAAACCAACATAACTACTGGAAATGACAAACAAAAGATCTCAAACTCAACAAATGATCTCAAAACATGTCCCAAAACAGAAGAGTAACTGAGACAAAGGCACTGGAGACAGACAAAGGCTCCCCAGAAGAGGAAGAGCATGTTGTGGATTTGCCTGAAAAAGAATTCAGAAAAATTATATGGAAACAAATTCAAACGCTCCAAAAAGGGGTGGAGGAAAACAAGGAAGAAGTCAGGACAGTACTACAAGAGAAATCAAACAAGATTGATACAGCATTGGAAACATCAAAACCTGCAAAAAGAGGTCCAGAAGATTAATAATGAAATATCAGAAATGGACAATACACTGAAAGAGGAAAAGAGCAGAACAGAAGCGTTAGAAGCCAAAACTAGCAAGCTGGAAGACAAATCTCTCAATACTGCTAAGAGAGAAGATCAAGCCAAAAGAAGGATAAAAAAACTCTGAAGACAGTCTAAGATTCGTGTTGGATAACATGAAGAGGAACAACTTATGAATTATTGGCACTCTGGAACAGGAAGAATCAGAGACGTCCACAAAAGAGATAGTTAAAGAGCTTCTGGAAGAAAATTTCCCTAACATCTTGAAGGATAAGAAGATAAACTTTCAAGAAACTAAATGTACCCCAGGAAGGATAGACTCCAAAAGAAAGTCAACATGACATATAATAATCAAGCTCTCCAAAATCAAAGACAATGAGATAATCCTAAAAGCAGCCAGGGAGAAGAGAATTGTCACTTACAAAGGGAAGGAAATCAGATTAGAGTCTGACTATTCAGCACAAGCAATGCAGGCAAGAAGGCAATGGGGAGACATATGAGGTCCTAAAAGAAAAAAAATGCCAACCAAGAATCGTGTATCCAGCAAAACTATCAATCAAATACGATGGTGCAATCAAAATATTCCAGGATAAACAGAATCTAAGAGATTTTAACAAAACAAATCCAGCACTTCAAAACATCCTAAAAGGAGTTCTTTGGACTGAAAACAAACAAGACCAGACAACAACCAGAGATTGAAAGGCATGGCAAAACCACCTGAAACTCAGTCAACAGATAGCAGAGTTCAGAACAGAACAAAACTAAAACAACGAATTCAAAGGAGCTGGGAAATCAACCAAAGATCAAAATGACATCAATGTGAAGGAAGGGATATATGTAGGAACAGAGATCCAGGTGGTGAGGGTGTTACACAGATTGCAGGACACAATAGATTCTGTTAAAAGGAGAGAAAAGTTAATAGATTATAAGGTAACCCCAAAGTAAGTTAATACATCACAACTTCTCATGAAAATTAACTTCCAAGTAGAACAAGCAAACAAAAACTAAGAAGAAACCGACAATAGCACAAAAAACACAAACTCAGCCAAAGAAGGTATGCAGAACAAAGGAACGAACAGAACTATCAAAAAATTAACATAATGGCAGCAATTAATTCATACCTATCAATAATTAGGTCCTGGTATGGCGCTGTGGGTTAATACACCATACTGTAAAGCCGCTTGAACTGTAAGGTCTGTAGTTCAAGCTCACCAGCTGCTCCTCGGAAACCCTATAGAGGGTTTCTATTGGTCGGAACCGACTCAACAGTACTTAACAACAACATTGCTAATTATATTGAATGTCAATGAGTTAAATGCACCAGTTAAGAGACAAAGAGTGGCAGAATGGATAAGAAAACAAGACCCATCAGTATGGTGCCTGAAGAGACACACCTTACACACAAAGACAAAACAGACTAAAATTGAAAGGATGGGAAAAAATATACTAAGCTAACTGCAACAATAAATAAGCAGGAGTGGCAATACTAATCTCTGATAAAGTAAACTTTAAGACACACACCAGCATAAGAAATAAAGAAGGACACTATCTCATCATAAAAGGGTCAATTGAACAAGACGACACAACCATAATAAATATCTACACTCCCAGTGAAAGAGCAACAAGAAGCAAACCCTACTAGAACTGAAGAGAGAAATAGAGAAATCTACAATTACAGCGGGAGATTTTAATATGACACTTTCAAAAAGGGACAGAACATCCAGAAGCAAACTTGACAAAGTTACAGAGGAACTAAACAATATAATCAACCAACTTGACCTCATGATGTGTACAGAGCATTCAGCTCAACAATTGCACAATATACATTCTTCTCCAGTGCACATGGAACATTCTCCAGACTTGACCATGTGTTATGTTAGGTCACAAAAGAAGCCTCCATAAATTTAGAAACATCAAATACTACAGAGCATCTTTTCAGACCACAATGCTATAAAACTACAAATCAACACTAAAAAGACCAAAACATAAAGTTGAATACATGGAAACCAAATAACACCCTGCTGAAAAGTGAATGGATAAAAGAAGATATTAAACACGAATTCACAAAGTTCCTAGAAACAAACGGGAATGAAAACACAACATACAAAAATCTTTGGGACACGGCAAAAGTGGTGCTGAGAGCACAATTTATTGCAATAAATGTGCACATTCAAAAGAAGAAAAGAACCAAAATTAACACATTAACACAGCATCTCCAACAATTAGAAACAGACCAACAGAGGGTACCCAAAGTCACCAAAATAAAAAGAAATAATAAAGATAAAAGCAGAAATAAATGAGATGGAAAACAGAAAAACTACAGAAAAAAACAACAGGACAAGCAGCTGGTTCTTTGAAAGGTTTAATAAAATTGACAAGCCACTGGAAAAACTAACAAAAGAAATGAGGGAGAGGACACAAATAACTCGGATTAGAAACCACATGGGCGATGTCAAAATGGAACCGAACGAAATCAAAAGGATAATAACAGAATACTATGAAGAGCTGTACTCCAAAAAATTGGAAAACTCAGAAGAGATGGATCCATTTTTAGATAAACACAACCTACCTAAACTTACACACAGTGAAGCAGAAAACCTGAACAGACCCATAACAAAAGATGAAATCGATCAGGTCATAAAAAAAAAATCCCAACCAAAAGAAGTCCAGTCCCAGGTGGCGTCATGGGTGAGTTCTACCAAACATTCAGGGAAGAGTTGTCACCAATTCGACTCACATTATTCCAGAATATAGAGGAGGATAGAAAATGTCCTAATACATGTTATGAAGCAGCATAAACCTCATACCAAAACCAGGTAAGGACATCACTAAAAAAGAAAACTATAGACCAATATCCCTCATGAACATAGATGCAAAAATTCTCAACACTATCCTAGCAAACAGAATTCAGTACCACATCATAAAAATAATACATCATCACCAAGTGAGTTTCATAAAAGGGATTCAAGGATGGTTCAACATTAGGAGAACGATCAATGTAATCCACTATATAAATAAGAAACAAGAAAAGAAACACATAATCCTATTGATTGATGCAGAAAAGCCACTTGACAAAATTCAACATCTATTCCTGATAAAAACACTCAACAAAGTAGGAATTGAAGGGAAATTCGTCAACATAATCAAGAGCATATATACAAAACCAGCAGCCTACATCACTCTCAATAGAGAGAAACTGAAAGCCTTCCCTCTGTGAATGGGAACCAGACAAGGATGCCTTTGTCACCACTCCTATTCAAAATTGTTTTGGAAGTCTTAGCCAGAGGTACACGGCATGATGGGGAAATTAAAGGCATCCAAATTGGCAAAAACAAATGGCGACCACTCGTCTGTGGTGGCTTGAGTTGCTGTGATTCTGAGGGCTATATCAACAGTATTTTAAATAACCAGCAGGGCCACCCATGGTGGACAGGTTTCGATGAGCTTCCAGACAAAGATAGACTAGGAAGAAAGAGTGATGAACTACTTCCAAATCTATAGTCACTTATGAATAGCAGAGAAACACTGTCAGATACAGTGCCAGAATATAAGCCCCTCAGGTTGGAAGGCTCTCAAAATGCTACTGGGCAAAAGATGCCACCTCAAAGTAAAGTTGACCACGATGACGTGAATGAAGTTAAGCTCGTTGGAGAAAAGCCCACAGAACCTTCATTTGCTGATGGGGCACAACTCAAAATGTAGAGAAACAGCTATAAACATCCATTGAAAATCAGCACATGGAATATACGAAGCAAGAATTTGGGTAAATTGGAAGTTGTCAAAAATGAAATGGAACGCATAAACATCGATATCTTATGAATTACGGAGCTGAAATAGACTGGTATTGGCTATTTTGAATCTGACAACCACATGGTTTACAACGCAGGGAATGACAAATTAAAAAGGAATGGTGTTGCATTCATCGTTAAAAGAACATATCCAGTTCAGTCATGACGTACAACGTTGTATGTGATAGGATAATATCCATGCACCTACAGGGAAGCCCAGTTAATATTATTCAAATTTATGCACCAACCACTAAAGACAGTGAGGATGAAATAGAATTCTAGGAATTCTTCAATCTGAAATCGATCAAACATGCAATCAAGATGCATTGCTCATTACTGGTGATTGGAATGAAACGGTTGGGAACAAAGAGGTAGGACCAATAGTTAGAAAATATGGCCTTGGTGATAGGAGAATGCATGATAGATTTCTGCAAAACCAATGATTTGTTCATTTCAAACACCTTCTTTAGACAGCATAACAGACAACTATATACATAGACCTCGCCAGTGGAACACATAGAAATCAAATTGACTGCATCTGTGGAAAGAGATGATGGAAAAGCTCCACATCATCAGTCAAAACAAGGCCAGGGACAGACTGTGGAATAGACCATCAATTACTCATATGCAAATTCAACGAAACTGAAGAAAATGAAAACAAGTCCATGAGAACCAAACTATGACCTTGAATATATCCCGTCTGAATTTAGAGATTATCTGAAGAACAGACGTCATACATTAAACACTTAAGACCGAAGACCAAAAGAGTTGTGGGATGATATCAAGAACATCATACATGAAGAGAGTAAAAAGTCATTAAGAAGACAAGAAAGAAGGAAAAGGTCAACATGGATGTCAGAAGAGACTCTGAAACTTGCTCTCCAGTAAAGAAATGCTAAAGTGAATGGAAGAAATGAGTAGGTCCAAGACCTGAACAGAAAATTCCAAAGATCAGCTCGAGAAGATAAAGCCAAATATTATGATAAAATGTGCAAAGATTTAGAATCAGAACACCAAAAAGGAAGAACACACTCAGCATTTCTCAAGCTAGGGGAACTGAAGAAAAAAATTCAAGCCTCAACTTTCATTATTGAAACATTCTCTGGGCAAATTCTTGAATGATGCAGAAAGCATCAAGAAAAAATGGAAGGAATACACAGAGTCACTGTACCAAAAAGAAATGGTTAATGTACAACCATTTCAAGAGGTACCATATGAACAAGAGCCAATGATACTCAGGGAGCAAGTCCAAGGTGCATTGAAGGAATTGGCAAAGAACAAGGTACCAGGAACTGATGGAATAAAAATTGAAATCTTTCAAGAAAATTAGGCAGCACAGGAGGCACTCACTCATCTCTGCCAAGAAATTTGGAAGGCAACTACCGGGCCAACTGATTGGAAGAGATCCATATTTGTGCCCATTCCAAAGAGAGGTGACCCAATGAAATGCGGAAATCACTGGACAATCTCTTTGATATCTCAAGCAAGTAACGTTTTGCTAAAGGTAATACAGAAACAGCTACAATCATA
>NW_006408637.1:3644218-3675799 GCF_000296735.1 Chrysochloris asiatica
TTTTTTAAAGTTTTTATTGTGAATTGAGTGATAGTTTACAGCGTTTCTACTGCACTCAAGCAACCATATTCTGTTTCACTGCAATGATTATAGTCCCCTCCATACACCACCAGTTAACAGTATTTACCTCTACTCCTTTTCCCACCCCCTACAGAAAATATATATTAATTTAAACTATTAAAGGGCACATTTTACAAGCCAGCCTCCTGCCCACTGGCACACAGTCTTTCTCATTCCATTGGTCTAAAGTCCTCAGCTGCTCTACCTCTTTATGCCATCGCCTCTGCTTTCATCTCTGGTGTTGCTGATTCTCTTTATAGGATCCCACGCTCCACTCATGCTCTTCCCTCTTGAGGGCCTTTTATTCCAGGAATAAAAGATTAACTTCCCCCTGTGTTTTGTTTCATGTCTTCTACCTTTACAGTTGTTACAATTGCAATTGGTCATGATAATAATTACTCACTCTTGAAACAAAATAATCCTAATCAAAATTCTCTCCAATACCCTTTCAACAGACTCATCTAGACAAGAGGGAAATTATTCAGTGGAAGTTCTACCTTACTCCCATAGTTCTGAAACTAAGCACACTCTTGAAAACTTGTAAGCCAGCCACTTTGTGCCTGTACAGCCCCCCACTTGGTTAGCCAATGTCTAAGTGGCCCATCCCTACAACCCTTGTACTGTGGGAATAAGGCTTGATCCTTGATGTGAGGAATCCTTCCCTCTCAGTTGAAATTTTGAGCAACTGCATCCATAAGCAAAGATCATCAGACTGTAGCAATTTATATTTGCTTCCTGTATCAAATTTCTTTATCTTCCTCTAGTCAAGTTCTGATCAGCAAGCCATCCAAGCTAGGTCAAATGAGTAGTATCTGCTAACCTACCCCTACTTCAGATCATCTGGCTATTTCACTCTCAGATCTAGTCCCCAGTGATTTGGTCCATGGGCTCAGGAGTTCCCAAGTCTCCCCAAACTTCAGACCCACCAGTGATTCCTTTCTCTCTCTCATCTCAAGGTTCACAGGTGTCTATGGGGCATAATCAATCTCAATGAAGCCCATGTCTTCATTGCTGCCTTTCCCCCACCTTCCACTCACAAGTAGACTAAGGCAGTCACCAGCGAACACACAAGCAGCATGTTCTCTTTGAGTTTCAGTCTTAGAGGGGGTTTATCCTATTGGCTGACTTATCTTACTTTGCTGACTCCAAGGTGAACAGTGGCATCTTGAAATTTCTCAGGTGGCCTTGAAAGCAAGAAGCTGAAAGTGGATATTAAAGTCAAACTTAGGCTACAGAATATTTTTTTTTCTTCTCTCTCTTTTCTGCAATTATAGACTACAGTATTCAATCTGTCTTTTTTGCTGTTGCTGTTTCCTTTTTTGGTCCCCTCTGAACCTTCATGGGGGCTCTTTCTATCCCTACATTACCCAAGAAGAGACTGCAATTGCTGTCATATAGTCAAGCTACAATTACACCCTATAAAATCTGACAATCCAGGCAAGAATCAATACCAGCTGCCATATACCAGGTAAACAGCAACACCTGCGACAGTTACGCTGAGTAAAGTAATAAGAGGAGTGAAAAGGGAAGCCCATCTCCTGATCACATCTACCTGGAAGCAATCAGAAAGCATAAAAAATACTAAAACACATGCTCATCTGATTATTAAACTAACTACTGAACATGCCCAAGAAACAGAAACAGATAACCACATTCGCACATGTCTAGAAACAAGATAAAATATCTGAGACAAATGATCTAGAGGTAGGCCTACACTCCATACTGAAAGGAGGGCAGGGTTTGAAAATGCCTGAGAAGGAATTCAGAAAAATGATTATTAAATTTATCAAAACACTTTACAATGGAGTTGAGAAAAATGAAGAAGTCAGGAAAGTGCTAAAGGAAAAATCAAATAATACAGATACAGCACTGGAAACAATTCAAAACCCACAGAAAGAGGTCTAAACAATTAATAATAGAATATCAGAAATGGACAATACACTGAAAGGGCAAAGGAGAAGAATTGAAGAGATGAAAGCCAGAACTAGTGAACTGGAAGACAAATCTCTCAATACTACTAAGATAGAAGAGCAAGCCGAAGAAAAGGATAAAAAAAAATCTGAAGAAGTTCTAAGATTCACGTTGGACAACATGAAGAGGAATAACTTAAGAATTATTGGCATTCTGGAACAGGAAGAATCACACGAGCCCACAGAGGATACAATTGGAGAGCTTCTGGAAGAAAATTTCCCTAACATCCTGAAAAGTGAAACAATAAGCATTCAAGAAGCTCAACAAACCCCAGGATGGATAGACCCCAAAAGAAAATCACCGAGACATATCATAATCAAGCTCTCCAAAATCAAAGATAAGGAGACAATCCTGAAAGCAGCTAAGGAAAAGCGAAGTGTTACATACAAAGACAAAGGGGTCAGATTAAGCTCGCATCTCTCAGCATAAACCATGCAGGCAAGCGGGCAATGGGGAGACATATATAAAACCCTGTAAGAAAAAAAATTGTCACCCAAGAATCCTCTACCCAGCAAAGCTGTCAATCAAATACAGTGGTGTAATCAAAACATTTCAGGATAAACAGAAGCTAAGGGACTTTGCCAAAGCCAACCCTGCACTGAAAAACATCCTAAAGGGAGTTCTGTGAACTGAGAACCAACAAGAACAGACAACAACCAGAGATTGACATACATGGCAGGACCACCTGGAACTCAATCAACAAATGGAAGAGTCGAGAACAAAACAAAACTATAATGACAAATTCAGAGGATCTGGGAGGTCAGTCTATGATCAAAACAATTACAATGTAAAAGGAGGTAAGCACGTAGGAACGGAGATCCAGGTGGTGAGAAGGTCAGGTAGATTACAGGATAAAATAGACTGTATTAAATGAAGGGAAACATTAATGGAATATAAAGTAATCTCAAAGAAAATTAATACTTCACAACATACCAAGGTGGGGTTGGGGTAGGGAGTTTAGGGAGAGATGGAGGGAAACGATGGTAGAGCACAGGGTACGGGCAGACACATCATAGTTTGAGTGTTAGGGAGGGCAGTACATAACAAGGGGGAGAGGGTGGAAGAACAACTTAGATAGAAGAACACTGAGACAGGTTTGCATGGGCTAAATGGGACAGAGGTAAATAGTGATGTATGCTCAACCTTGAGAAAATAGGGCCCTGTGATACAGGGATCAAAGCATAGTGTGAAGAGGGGAAATAATATTAAGATGCTTGACTGTCTTATGCATATTGGTTTCCCTTGCCTACTACTGTAAAATGGACACTTACAATGGATAGAAAGGATTGTCAGGAAATAAAATTACAGAAAGCTTGTAAGCCCATCTTCAGCCTATACCTGATTGGAATCCCTAAAAGGGGTTCTACAACTTGCCCAGTGAAATATGCCTCTTGCAGAGCCTTTGCACTGTGTGGAATCCTGAGCACCATCCAGAACCTTTTGAGGTGGGACATTCCCACTAGCAAGGACAAGAAGACCAGCCTGAAACAGCTAGAGCAACATAAGATACATCTTCAAAGAAATATCACTAGAGGGGGGAAAAAATGGCAGTATGACTGGATACTATAAGAATAAGCAAGTTGTTCACCAGGAAGGCCATCATCACAAGCAATCAGGTTCCTTCAGGACAAAGCCCCCTTTAAGACTGAAACAAAGGGAACACATGAGCAGGCATGTAAGCTTACTGGTGACCACATTGATCTACTGGTGAATGGAAAAGGGGGAAAGGCGGCAATAAAGAAATGGACTAAGTTCAACCACGTTCTATAGACTCCTGTTGAACTAGAGATGGAAGAGAGAAGAAGACGGGCTGGTTGGTCCAAAGTGAGGTGAGACTTGGGGACACCCGAGCCTATGGACAAGGACATAGCCACAGAGGACTATAGCTGAGAGTGAAACACCCAGCTGATATGAAGTGAGGGGAGACACACAAGAACACCCAAACCTTCAGATAGTACCCATTTGACCTAGCCTTGATGGCTTGATAATCAGAACTCGACTAGAGGAAGATTTTAAAAAAAAAAAAAGAACAAAACAATTTTTGATCATGAAAATGAGGGTAAATTGCTACAATGTGATGAACTTGACCTATACTCATGGATGTGGTGGCTCAGGATGCCAAAAGATAGGGGAGGTGTCTTCACATCAAGTATTACCTTTGTACCTTTGTACAGAGGGTAGATATGGATGGGCAACTTAGACATTGTCTACGTAAAATAAGGGGGCGATAAAAGCACAAGGTGACTTGTTTACAAGGTTTCAGGGGAGAGTACAGCTTAAGAGTGTTTGGGGGAAGAAAGTGTCCCCATGGAATAGTTTTCATCTTGTCTAGATGAATCTGGTTAAAAGCTACGGGGATAAGATTCCTATGATTCAATAGTGAGTAATTGTTATCATGACTAATTGCAACTGTCACAATTGTAAAGGTAGAAGTTTTGTAACATAAACGATGGAGTAGTTAATCTTACAGTCCAGAAACAAAGGATCATCAAGGCAGAAGAGAACAAGCGGAATACAAGACTAGAAGCAGCAACACCAGAGATGGAGGCAGAGATGGGGAAATGGAGAGAGGGAGCTGCTAAGGACTCTAGATTCATGGGAAGAAAGGGACTGAGAGCTGGTTACCAGGAGGCAGACTTGCAGAATGTACCCTTTGGTGGTGTAAATTATTATACATGCCTGAGTGTTTAAAAAAAAGAGCTAAAATGAATAGAGAGAAATACTGGTAACTGATGATACATGGAGGGGATTATAATCATTGTAATGAAACATGTATGATTTGTTGAATGTAAAACTGATCATCTGTCCTGTAAACTTTCACTCAATCCACAATAAAAACCTTAAAAAAACAAAATTTTTTCCCAGTTTGTGGGATCCCTTTTTAATCTTTTGGTGAAATCTTTTGATGCACATAAGTTTCCAATTTTTAGTATGTTCCAGTCATCTATTTTGTCTTCTGTCTGGGCAATTTTTACAATGTTAGACAGTCTATGTGTGCCCTGTATTGTTGTTGTTGTTGTTAAGTGCCGTTGAGTCAGTTCCAACCCACAGCAACCCCGCATATGGTGTCCAAGGAGTGACTGCTGAGCCTGAACCACCCACCATGCAGTTCAAACTGACTGCATTCCAGCGCACTAACCCACAGTGCCACATTAAATGTGTTTCTATTTTTTTCATTGATGACCCTTATAGTTCTGGGACTTACATTTATGTCTTTAATCCATGATGAGTTAGTCTTTGTATATGGTGTGAGATAAAGGTCTTGTTTCATTCTTTTGCATATCGGTTTCCAGTTTTGCCAGCACCAACCTATTGAAGAAACTATCTCCTTCCCATTCAATGTATTTTAGCTCTTTGTCAAAGATTAGTTGGCTGTATGTGGATGAATTAACTTCTGGGATCTCAATTTTCTGTTCCAATGATCTATCTATCTTGCATTATATCAATACCAAGCTGTTTCGACCACTGTTGTCACATAGTAAATTTTGAAATCAGGGAGTGAGAGGCCTTTAACTTTGTTCTTCTTAAGCAGTGCTTTGCTTATCTGAGGACTCTTTCCCTTCTGTACAAAGTCTGTAATCATTTTTTCCATCTTTTTTAAAGAATGCTGCTGGAATCTGCATTGGGATTGAAATTATAACTGTAGATTGCTTTGGTAGTGTTGACATTTTCACAATGTTAAGTCAGTCTACCCAAAAGGATGGTAGAGTCTTCTACTTTTATAAATCTCTTTTGGTTTCTTGTAGTAGTGTTTTTGTAGTTTTCTTTGTATAGGTCTTTTGTTTCTTTGGTTAGATTTATTCCAGTACATTTCATCCTTTGGGTGGTTATTGTAAATGGTATTATTTTCCTTATTTCCTTTTCAGAGCTGTCATTACTTGTGTAAGACATTATTGTAAAAGCTTAAGAAAAGTTTTCCAGACTAAAAGAAACATTTTTTGATAGTTGCTGGGGTTGGGAGGGCAATATACAAGAGGGAGAGTGGAAAATGAATAATGAAGATAGGAAAGATTTAGGGTAGTATGCATGGGCTAAATGAGGTAGAGGAAATAGTGATATATGCACAAACGTGGAACAACAGTGTTCTGTGAGTAGATTCATGAATTGAGACATAAACTGAATGGGTAGAGGTTGGAATAAAAAAGGTTTATGTGTTTGATATTGGTTTCCCTTGCCTACAAGTTATGGATCACATTCTGAATATTCTGGAAAACTTAATTATGCTCATGAGAAACTTGTAAATTGACCAAGAGACAGCATTCAAACAGAACAAGGGGACACTAAATGATTTAAAATCAGGAAAAGTGTATACCGGGGTCGGGGTTGTATTCTTTCATCTTAATTATTCAATCTGTATGCTAAGGAAATAATCCATGAAGCTGGATTATATAAAGAAAAATGCAGCATGTGGATTGGAGGTAGACTCATTAATAACCTGCAGTATGCATATGATACAACCTTGCTTGCTGAAAGTAAAGAGGACTTAAAATACTTATTAATATCAAAGACCACAGCCTTCAGTATGAGTAGTACCTTAATGTAAAGAAACAAATACCCTCACAACTGGGCCAACAAATAACATCAAGATAAATGGAGAAAAGACTTCATTTTGGTTGGATCAACCATCAACAGTCATGGAAGCAGCAGTCAAGAAATCAAATGACATATTGCATTAGGCAAATCTGATGCACAAGACCTATTTAAATAGTTCAAGAGCAAAGATGTCAGTCTGAAGACTATAGTGTACCTGACCCAAGCCATGGTATTTCCAATAGTCTCATATGCATGTGAAAGTTGGACAGTGAACAAGGATGATCATAGAAGAACTGATGCATTTGAATTACGGTGTTGGCAAAGAATATATAAGTACCACAGACTGTTAAAAGAACAAACAAATCTGTGTTGGAAGAAGTACAGCCAGAATGCTCCTTGGAAGCTGGAATGGCGAGACTTTATCTCTCCTTGCTTCAGACATATTGTTAGGAGATACCAGTCCCTGGAGAAGTACAGCATGCTAGGTAAAGTGGAGTGTGAGCAAGACTCCAAATTGGCACAATGGCAGCAGCAATGGGCTAACGCTTAGCAATGACAACACAGGAAAGGACCGTGTTTAGTTCTATTATACATAGTATCACTGAGTCAGAATCGACTCAATGGCATCTAACTACTATTGTAAAATAGGGACCCATGTGTCATAGAAATGAATATTGGAAATTATGATTACAGAATGTTTGTAAACCCACCATCAATCTATAACTAATTAGACTTACTAAAAGGGAAGTTAGAATTTTTCTAAAGAAACAGACTTCTTTTTAAAGCTTTGTAGAGTATGGGGCCTTAGGTATAGTAGTGAGCCCCACCCAGAACCTTCTGAGTTAAGACATACCTACTTGAGAAGACACGTAGACTGACCCAGAACTGCTGGGACAACAGAAGAGTCTTATTGAAAGAAAGACCTGCAAAAAAAAGCGAACTGTGAGACTTTTGAGTTGCATGTAAACTGTTTGCTTTTGATGCATCAAGGCAAGAAAAGTCAGCCCATCAGAAAAAAAATCCTTCTAGGACTGAAAGTTAAAGGGAATCTGTGAGCCATCTAGTATGCTCTATGGTGACCACCTGGGTCTACCTGTGAGTGGAAGTGGAGGAAATGCAGCAATGAAGATACAAGCTTAGTTTGGGCATATTCCATTGGCACCCACTGACCTTGAGAAAAGAGAGAGAGGAGGAATGGCTGGCTGGTGTGAAGTTTAGGGAGTTGGATGACCTGCTGAGCCCATGGGCACTGGCCTAGCCCTTGAGGACTAGGGTTGAGAGTGAAGGGGCCGGCTGGTCCGAAGTGCTGGCATATGTGTGTGTGAACTCCCAAACTTGGAGGCTGGTATCAATTTGACCTAACTTGGATGGCTACGGCTGAACTGGCTGGAACCCAACTAGATGAAGATAAAAAAGTGTTTGGTGCTCTGAAGAAGTATAAATTGCTACAATTTGATGAACTGAACTTTTTGCTTATGGATGCAGTTGCTCAAAATTCCAACCAGAATGAAAGATTCTTCAGATCAAGGAACCTGTTTGTCTCATCATTGTACTGGGTTGACTGTTGTTGTTGTTGTTGTTCAGTGCCATCAAATCTGTTCCAACTCATAAGGACCCTGTATAGGGTATCTGAGGGTGCAAGGTCACATTTTCATATGTTGCTGGACGGCAGTGGGGATAGAGAGAATCCCAGTTTTACAGTTACATGGTCGGCTAGATTACAATGGTCATTCTAGACCATGAGATATTTTAGCAGCTGTTGTTAGCTGCCACTACAACTTATGTATAATAAAATGAAATGTTGCCTGATCCTGCACCATTTTCATGATCATTTTTGGTATGTTTTAGCCCACTGTTTGGGCTCTTCTCTCAATCTCTCTACTGAAGTTTCCCCTCATTTCTGATGACCCTTTATTTACTTAATCAACCATGATATCCTTTTATAATGATAACTAAATCCAAACTATGTGTCCAAAGTCAGGGAGCCAAAGTCTCAATATTCTCACTTCTAAGAAGTATTCTGATAGCATTTCTTCTAAGACTAATTTGTTTGTTCCTTGGAAAGTCCATGGTATATTCAATATTCTCTAACACTGCAATTGAAATCAACAATTTTTCTGTTTTCTGTTTTCATTGTCCTGTTTTCATTGTTTCTGTTTTCATGGTCCATATGCATATAAGGCAACTGAAAAGACCCATAGCTTTGCAGGAGAAGTCTACTTTCCAAGAGACTCCAGACTAAGAAAGCTCTTTCTTATACTGCAAGGCAGTCATTTCCTAAGGATCTACTCAGTTGCTCAATTATTGAGTAATTTTATTACTTGATCCAACTTCTTTTTCTCCCTCCCAAGGCATTAATTAAGTTATTTGATCAAACAGAGACACAGTAAGTGGGGAGGTGCTGCACAGTACATTGAGCATTTCTCCCCCAAACAGCATATTTACATATTTCTCTTTCTGCACTGTAGTTTTGAAAAAGAATTGTAAGAAAATCCATGGATTTTTTTCAGTGTCTTTGCAAAGATTTTTTGAATGCTGTGAACATCCCCTATGTTTTCATAAAGCAGGACACTGCAATTAAAAGGGCATTTCTTGGCAGAAGGCCCTACCAGTTTACAGAATCATATCAAGAATCATTAGCTGAGTGGCAAACAGACTCTAATATATGCAAATGTAAAACAAACCAAATATTTATTTCCACAAAGCAAACCCAAACCAATACTAAACCTACTGCAATCAAGTGGATTCTGACCCATAGCAACCTTATACAGCGTTTCTGAGGAGCAGCTGGTGGGTTTGAGCCACAGACTTTGTGGTTTAAAGTCTAGTGCTGATCCTAAAGTTTCACACCAGAAGTCCACAGGATAGCGTGTCATTGTTGTTGCTAAGTGCCGTGTAGTCAGTTCTGATGCATAGCAATCCTGTATAGCATTTCTGAGGTGCAGCTGGTGAGCTTGAACCATTGATCTTACAGTTCAAACCAACCTTGCAGTCCAGCTCATTAATGCAAAGTGCCAACAAGACAAAGTAAAATTGTCTTATTTGGTTTCCAAAACAGTTAATCTTTACGGAAACAAACGGCCATATCTTTCTCCCATAGAGAGGTTGGTTTGAATCAACCACCAATTTTTGGTTAGCTGTTAAGTGCTTTAATCGGTGTGTCACCAAGCCTCCTTTATTTCCACAAGCATTATTAAATTATGTCAAATTAAGAGTCATTAGCAATAAGCACGCAGAGACGCTCGGTTCTGTCTAATGTACCAAAAAAATTTTTAAATAGGACAATTAATTTACTGCACATTCGTTATTCCAATCTCCGTATTTGTAAGTGGTTAAGTGACAGGGAGTAGGTCCCTACTCATAGTGACCCTGTATAGGGTTTCGAGGCCGTACTCTGCAGGAGCAGAAAGCCTCATCTTTCTCCCTTGGAGTGGCTCCAACCGCCAACTTTGTGGTTTGCAATCCAGGGTTTATCTCACACAGCCAGCGGGCTTCCAACACTAATAAGCAGCAAAGCAACCCAAATTAAACAACACAGAAAGTAACTAAAGACGAATCCGCTTCTAAGGTGCTGCCAGTAACACTGGGAGACGAATGCCATTTCTCAGGTTCCTGGGGCACAGTGGGAAAAGCTAGTCTGCTTGTTTCTACGTCTCAATTCTGTTTCCGGCTCACCATCTGACTTCTAGAGCTTTGGACTTGAGCCAGTGACCTGCTGTATTGCCTGCCTGCCAATCCTGTGACTTGTTCACAGCTGAACACCTTACCTGCCCAACCTGCATGCTCTCTAACCTAACCATCTTGTTTCATCAGCCTGTCAGAAGCCTGCAGCCTGACATCGGACCAAACAGACTCAGGGCTTGGGACTCTACAATGTGTGAACCATTTCCTTGATATAAACTTCTCTTTATATATACATACGTAAGCATCACTGGTTTAGCTTCTCTAGAGAATCCAGTCAAGGATACTGACACACTTTTTCTTTAGAACCAAGCATCTTTTTGTTCTTTTTAAATTATGACTAGAAAAAATATGAACAATATAAATCAAAAACATTTATATTTATAATTATTTTTCATTTAAAGAGGTGGCAGTTGTGTGAAGGAAAAATAAGGCACATTTTTGCTAACCAAAGGTCAACAGTTCAAACTCATCAGCTGCGCCTTAGAAACTCTACAGGGTTGCTATGAGTCAGAACTGACTCTATGGTACTTAACAACAACTGCTTGCTTGTGTAGTTTTAACATTTGTTAACTGCTTCCATATTTATTATTACATATCACCACTGGAACAATAAACAACATTCTTATTAACTGAGAAAAGATTAAAGCTGTCAAGGACTTCATTCTTCTTGGATCAACTATCAACACTCACGGAAGCAGCAGTCAAGAAATCAAACAACATATTGCATTGGACAAATCTGCTTTTTAACACAAGACGTTTTTTAAGTGTTGAAGAGCAAAGATGTCAGCTTGAGGACATCTGACCCAAGCCATGGTATTTTCAATAACCTCATATGCATGTGAAAGCTGGACAATGAATAGGCAAGACCTTAGAAGAACTGATGGTTTTGAGTTATGGTGTTGGAGGAGAATACTGAAAGTGCCATGGGCTGCCAAAAGAACAAACAGATATGTGTGGGAAGAAGTGCAGCTGGAGCTCCTTGGAGGCCAGGATGGCCAAACTTTGTCTCTCATACTTCGGACATATTGTCAGGAGGGACCAGTTGCTGGAGAAGGATATCATGTTTGGTAAGGTGGAGAGTCAGAGAAGAAGAGGAAGACCCCCAGCGAGATGGACTGGCAAAGTGGCAGCATCAGTGGGCTCAAGCGTGGCAACAATTGTGAGGTTGGCCCAAGATCAGGCAGTGTTTCGTTCTGTGGTGCATAGGGTCACTATGAGTCAGTACCAACTCGATGGTACCTAACAACAAACAACAATAATTATCACAATAATCCCCTGAAACGGATATTCCTACCCCTTCCATATGTGAGGCAGGAGAGGTTCATAGCCACAAAATGGTATCTCAAAACCTTGAATGTGCAGGCTTCAGTTTCTAAACTACAAGTGAGCAAAAGGCCTGGTATAGCAGGAACCTGAAGCATTCTAAGTCAGCAGACCTGATTGCAAATTCCAACACTGCCATTTTCTAGCTGTGCGATTTGGGGTAATATTCTTAAATTCCCTGGATCTTGTTGTCATCATCTTGAAAATGGGGAACAATACCCACCTCCAAAGACTGTTGTGAATATCAAACAATGAAAGTTTGACATATGGTAGGTTTGGTTCTCCAAATATTTACTTCTTTTCCTATTGCTCTTTCCTTCGCTTCCTTTCCCTATTTCACCCTTACTTCACTCAGATTCATTTTGTTTCCTGCCCTGGCTGGATGGGTAACCCCAGTTCAAAGATGAAATGTATTAGTCACTTGACTATGTTTTGCAAAGATCATATTTCTGCAACAATAATTAGCATATTAACAATTAGTAAACCAGGGGATTACTTCAGTTCAACATGGAAGTACTACCAAGATACCACACCTGATTACAACGTACACACATAGACGGATACAGCAGGCCACAGAGGCAAAGAGCACCATGCATGTGGTCTGTTTCTGTCGAGGATAGTTAAGGTTTTGAAGCCACTTTTCCAGGATTCTCAATGGAATAGCAGTTAAGATGCAGTTTTCACCACCATGATGAAGTCTAATATGATATAATCACTCCCGGGATGTGATCTAACGTGATCAGCTCTGAGATGGTGTAATTATCCTTTGTATTGTAAATCCTCACTTCTACGATGTCAATGTAGTCCAATGAAATCTACAGAATTAGGTTGTATCTTAATCTCGTTTGAGGTATAAAAAAAAAGAAGGGAGCAGAGAGAGTGAGACCTTCTAACACTAAGAAAGACAAGCCAGAGTGAACTGTGTCCTTTGGACCAGGGATCCCCACATTGTGAAGCTCCTAGATCCAGGGCAAAATTGACGTCAAGACACATGGAGATCTTCAAGGAATGGTGGGCCTACAAATGCTCAAAAGAGACAAGGCCCTTGCCCCAGAGCTGACAAAGAGAGAAAACCTCCCCTCAGAGCTGGCACTCTGCGTCTGAACGTCTAACCTCCTAAACTGTGTGAGAATACAATTCTATTTGTTAAAGGCATCCAAGTATTTCTGTTAAAGCAGCACTAAATAGCTAGGACAATTATCCTATGCCTCCTTTTGATCACAAAGGCTTATTAAGAAAAAATTTTAACAAAATTGAAAACTGCATTGATGAAAAAAAGGACCGGAAAGTTGCACCATGGAATTTTTTTCATTCTTTGAGAGTCTGATTAAATGTAAATGCTCTGTCTTGAAAATGTCTATTAAGCAGTTCCCTCCAATAAGCAAGCAAACATCAGAAAAGGTGCCATGTTAAACCTGTCACCACTTTTACACCTACAAATTCTAGTGCTAATGGGCTCTGACCGTATTTTCATAATTCAGTAATTTCAGTATTTCCTTACATACTTTCTTCCAGCTACTTACAGCTTTACTTTTTAAAAGCAAAGCTTTTTTACTGGGTATTTTCTTTTTTTCTAAAGAGGTTGATAATGTTTTTACAACTATGTTAGTATTTTTTTTTTAAGTTTTTATTGTGAATTGAGTGATAGTTTATATGGGAGAACATCGGTTTTACACTCATCATTTCATTGCATTGATTACAATCCTCTCTATGCATCATCATTCAACTGTGTTTGTTTCTATTCCCTTGGTTTTTTGTTTGTTTTTTATGTACACAAAAACACTCAGGAATATATAATCATTTAAACAATCAAAGGGCAAATTATGCTGCAAGCCTACCTCCTGGCCACCAGCACACCGCCTTTCTCTTTCCATGAGTCTAGAGTCCTCAGCTGCTCTCTCTTTCCATGTACTCATCTCTGCCTCCATCTCTGGTGTCGCTGCTTCTCTGGATAGGGTTCTACATTCCACTCGTGCTCTTCTCCCTTGATGGTCCTAGGGTTTTCTCATTCTAGACTATAAGATTAACTACTCCCCTCTTTTTGTTACAAAACTTCGACCTTTACAACTGTGACTGTTGCAATTAGTCATAATAACAATTACTCACTATTGAATCAAAATAATCTTATCCTTTTTCACCAGACCCATCTAGATAAGATGAATACTATTCAGTGGGGATTCTACCTTCCCCCAAACATTCTGGAACTAAACTCCTTCTTGGAAACTTGTAAGCCAGTCACTTTGTGTCTTTCAGCACCCCCCACACACACACACACACACACATTTTTATAGAAAATGTCTAAGGTGACTGACCCTGTCAATCCTGTATACAGAGTGGATAGGATTGATACTTGATGTGAAGACTCCATTCCTATCAGTTGGTATTTTGAGCTATTACATCCATAAGTGGACTCCTGGTGTGGCGCTGTGGATTAATGTGCCAGACTGCAAAGCCGTTTGAACTGCAAGGTTGACAGTTCAAGCTCACCAGCTGCTCCTCAGAAACCCTATACAGGGTCACTAAGGGTCAGAACCGACTCGATGGCACTTAACAACAACAATAACATCCATAAGTATAAGTCAAATTCATCCAATTTTACCATGCTAGTATTTTTAATAATGTAAAATCACAGAAACATTCATTAAACAAAAATATAAAATCCCAAAGCTATTGTTTCTTGAAATATCCTCCACCTATAACCCTTTGCTAGATAATTCTGTACTCTTTGATTTACAACACATGAAAATAGCAGTTTGGGCATCCTCAAGGAACTCAAACTATGTTGTATTTCAATGTTCTTTAAGTTTGGTGAACAAAAATAAGTCTGAAGAGGCAATCTGAAGAGGCAAGATTAGGGCTGTAGGGTGGATGAGGTCAAGTTTCCCTATTAAATTCACGTAAGTCAGCCCTTGCTAATGACAAAGAATGAGTATGTGTACTGTCAGAATAGAAAAAAAAAAAAATTCTTGGAACAAGTTCCCTGCCTTTTTCTTACCAATGCAGTTTTCAATTTTCTTTAAATTTTTTTCTAATAAGCCATTACGATTACCCTGTGTGCTGAGAAAAATCGATCAAGATTACCACTTTGTAAATCTCAAAAAATAGTCACCCTAACCTTCAGAGCTGATCTCCCTGCCTTGAATTTAACTGCCATAACAAATCTCCCAGAAGGCACTGTTTTGATTGGATGCGTTTTTTAAAGCACTCTAAAGAGACTAAGACAAGTATCTTACTGGGAGAAGCTGTCTGCATCTATCCATTAATCTTAAAGAAATTTTAAAACACATTTTTCTGGGAATAAATTGCTGCATGTATAAACTGTAACCCTAGCAGCAGTACATTTTGACTTACCCTCATATGAGGGGACTTACAAAGTTCATGGAAATTTTCCAGTATTTTTTCATTCTACTTTTCCATTATGTTTTTTGAAGCCCCTCATATGTCCCTCAACAATACCGGCTGTGTTCAGAAAACAATTTTGCATGAGTAGTTTTTTAGTAGAATACATTCATTAGATTATAGCAGAAATGCCTATATTTTGCTTTGTTTGCTCACAAAGTGAGGCATTACCAATGGATGGAAAACTAATACCAACAAATTGTTTCTCACTGCACCTATTTTACTCTCTAAAAATCCAATTTGGCATGTAATTTTTGTAATTAAAAATGCAAAATTTCTATCAAGATGGCAGCAGGTGAGGTAATACACGTCTCATACTCTCAACAAAATGCTTCTAAACATAAAAAACAGTGTTCAAATATAATCTCTAATGAATTGGCCTCTCTCCAGAATTTTAATCAGTTTTTAATTTAATTATGTACACTGATCTCATTTTTAAATCAGTTAAACTCCCTGGTGTGGCACTTTAGGAAAAGCACTGGACTGCCAACCTCAAGGTCAGTGGTTCAATCCCACCAGCCACTCTTGGAACCCCTATACAGGGTCTCTGAGTCAGAACTGACTCAATGACACACAGACTCCTAATCAAGCAAAGACATTGAAAAAAGAGCATCTTGAATTATAGAGACTGTCACATGAGTAACCAATTTCTAGGATAAAAAATAAGTTTAGATAGTGTTAAAAATTGCCCTCTTGTACCTACCCTACTTAAATTAATTAATAAAAAATCAATCAGAAGATTTTTAATTTGTATTTTCATTTTATGATTATGAACAAATGACAACCATGCCAGTCTCCTTCTACGAAAACAAAAATTTTATAAAAATCATGAGGTAGTTTTAGCAATTACTTAAGATGATATATGGAAAATTATTTGTAACTCTATTGGTCCTCCAATCCTGGGATTTCAAAGAGCTCTGATAAAGAATATATTATTGCCATCACTCATATTTTATACCCTGATATTTATATCATGACTCTTCTAGCAAATTATCTTGCACATACTAACTGTTTAATAAATAAATTAAAAAGAACCATATGGATAATTAATCTAAGAGTTCCTCAAGTAAACCATGTGCAAGAAATGAGTCACATTACTACCTTAAAGATTAAATATAAAAGATGAATTGGTTATAATTTATTTGATTGTAAGGGACATAAAATCTAAATTATGATGGCATAAAGAAGATAAAACTTTTCCCTAACATAAAAGTTTATGTTATGTGGTGGTGGTGGTTCTGGGCCATGGAGCCAATTCCAACTCATAGCAACCCGTACAAGGTTTCTGCTTCTGTGAATTTTTATGGGCACAGAAAGCCTCATCTTTCTCCCATGGAACGGCTGGTCGTTTTAAACTGCTGACCTGGAGATTAGCAGCCTGACTCTGTAACCAACAGTCTACCAGAGCTGAACAGGTGTAGAAGAGAGAGTGTGAGTATACCCACAAATCCACAAAGGTTTGAAGGAGGATATGTGGACAGAGGCACTTACCTTTGCTGCAAACATATACATGGATATTGTGGAGTGCATTGTTGTTGTTAAGTGCCATTGAGTCTATTGCAATTCATAGCAACCCTGTACAGTGTTTCCCAGGAGCCACTGGTGAGTTTGAACAGCTGACCTTGCAGTTAGCAGTCTAGTGCTTAACTTACAGCATCATACCAAGACTTAATGCTACTAAATTGTATAGTCAAAAATGGTCATAATAGAAATGTTTATGTTCTATGTATTTTACCACATTAAAAGGGTTTAAAATTCATTTTTTTAACTGTATCTCTAGCATCAAATTCAGCTTCAAATGCCCTTCATAATTCACCTGCTAAAACCGCTAGCACACATCAGACACTGACTTGCAGATACTGTCACTGATCAGTCAGGAAGGATTTCTATAGCTGTATCCTTCGATAAGGTGCCAACTCACTCTGGAAGATCACATTTATGTCCATTATGCACTGTGCTATAACATCTATGACATCACTATAGACTTCATGGAAAAACACCCGTGGACATTTTCTATTTATTTGTAGAAACTCTTATAATCCATGAGGATAATAATGATGGAAAAGACAACAGACAAACACCAGAAATCTACACATTCCAAATACTGTTTGTGTCATTTTACTTGGGTCTCCATTCACTGTTCCCTATTCCTTCCTGAACATTTATATTAGTCATAGCCTATGACGATGAAATGGGCACAGCACATCTTGAATGTGATTGGAATCATCAGAATCCGGAGCTGTAAATGAGGTGACATAGGGCAGGGAATGGGGAAGATGGTGCTGCATTTTCTGGTTCAGAACACACTTTCACAGACTATGAAGCAGAATTAGAAAATTGCAATGAGTTTATAAAACTGTAATCCATCTATCCTTCTCTGACTTATTTGAGCACTGCACTGGGAGACTAAGGTTTTGTGTGGTTTTTTTCTCCTAAACCTTTGATTAACATCATAAATACTAAGTATGTGTTACATAGTGTTGATTCTTATTTGAAAATGGAACACTTAGAATAATATCCCAGTGTATGCCTGTATTCAACCTATACCCCTTTCCAAGTATCTTATGGTTCTTCACATAAAAACTTTGTGAGAAGATACTAAACATACCATAATATGCAAGAAATAGAGGAAAGGCAGTCACATGTGATCTATTTCTACACACTAATATGGAGTCCTGGTGTGGTATTATAGGATAAATGCTGGACGGCTGACTGTAATGTTGGTGGTTCAAACCCACCAGCTGCTCCTTGGCAACCCTATACAGGGTCACTATGAGTCGGAACCAAATCGACAGCCCTTAACAACAATAATATGAACTTCCCAACTAGCAAATGATAGTGATGGTTATAAATGATGTAGTATTTAGTTATGCATTAGTGTCTGTATTATAAACAGAAACAACAACAAAAAAAAACATGTTCAGAGAATAAAAGGATAGTTAAAGTAAGAGCAACATTTACAAATCTGATTTATGTTTCTGGTAATTATTAAGGAAGTCTTTTACTAAAACTAGATGATATGGGTTATTAACCTTAATGCACGAACTAATAAAAGGAGGATAAAAGGGGTAACACAAGTAGTTCTAAGCTTAACCAACAAAATAATAACACTGGAAAGCATTATATTCTCTCTCTGAAATCATTATAGTATGTTAATTAACAAATACCACTAATATCAACTCGATGTCATATAACAATTTACAGAACTAACTAAAAATTAGCAATGAAGCTCAACAACACTAAACAAAAAAATCAAAGACCTATTCTTAAAACTCTTGCCCTCATACATGCATCATGTATGTATTATTTACTCTCATGATAACTGATTAAATGAAGCACACAGGCTGATTTCGCATTAACTTTCTTCATAATCAAGATAACTATTAAATGTCCAGTCAATTCAGCCCTAATAGTGTATAGGGAAACAGGGCGAAAATACTGTTGATTTGCCTAACAAAATTAGTTCACTACTATAAAGTCCTGGTGTAGACTGGACCCCAAGGTTGACTCAAATCCACCAGTTGCTCCTCAGAAACCCTGTACAGGGTCTCTATGACTCAAAACCAGCCCAAGGGCACTTGACAACAACTATAAATTTATATCCAAAAGTCAAACTCTCCACACTACATACACTATATAAGATAGTATTTACATTTCTCACTTCTTGCCTATTTAAAAATGCAAAGTCACATCAAACAATAATAGCTTAATATTTTAAAAAATAATAAATTCCCCCCAGATATTTCTGCTCCGAACCAATTCTAGAATGGGTTAATATACAGTTGTTTCAATCAGTGTAAAAATACAGTAGTAATAATTTAGGCCCAAGTGGATTATTTCCCCTGAGTTTATCCACTGGAATCCTTTAAGACTAAAAGAGGCAACTAATCCCCAATTTCTCATTCCCTTCATAGTGCGTTGACCCAGACATACATTACTGAATTCACAGGTACACATTATGAGTGGACTTCAGAAAGTTTGTGGAAAATGGAATTGAAAAGATACTGAAATTTTTCCATGAGCTTTGGAAGCCCCCTCCTGTAATACTATCCATAAGGTTAGAGGAAAAAAAAAGCCTACACACCTTCTCATTTAAGCAATAATAATTATTCCCTCAAGCATATACTTATTATCCCCTTTTAATGATGCTGGGCCATAGAGAGGGAGAGTTTAATACAGGTCAAGGGAGTACATAGCCCTACACCTTTATTCATAATCAGCTCTGATCTCCCAGCAGAAGCAACAAATACAAAACCACCCTGGGCTGCTTAATGGACTCATGCTAATTTAAATGCCCAGCAATTGTCTTGATTTTTAAAGACAATGAAATGGTCTGATTTCCTTTTTATCATTGCCAATGAGACACTGTAGGATAAGCACTGGATTGCTAACCTCAAGGTCAGTGGGTCAAACAAAACAGTGGGTCCTCAGAAGCCACAAAACACGGATGCTGTGAGTGGAAACCCATTTGATGACACACAACAACAAGGTTAATCAAAGAAGCATTGCCGTGGAAACAGTCCAAATAAGTTTAAAGAAAACTGATCTCACATAAAATATAACGGAAATGACCCCTGCAGCACTTAGAAGGCAAAAAAAAAATACTGCTTCCTTAAGTTTAGTAAGATTAGTGGCTGATGCCAATCACAGCTGATTCCAATCAGAGAGAAGTTGTTAAACCAACCACCTGAAGCACACAATACATTCAAATGCAACTTTATTATGGTAGCTCAGTATCTAGAATTTGGTTGCTGACAGCGTTGCTATAAAATGGATAAAGTCATCAGATGTGTTTGTGGAAAAAGAAAAACCTGTGAAATATGGAAGTTTATTTAATGAGCATATGTTACTCAACTATAAATACCCATAAGCAAAGTCGTAGAAATAACACAAGTTAAAAATAATTTGTAATTTAAAAAGAAACACCTAGAATTGTTCAATCATGACTAAAACTCTTAAACCACTCAGAGGTTCACAGAGAAACATTCACTCTTGCCACAGAGCTACAAAGCATCGCGGTCTAGTTTCATTTCTAAAATGTAATGCACAGTGTAATTCTAAATGTTTAGGAGTAAGTATAAAACAACTTCTTACAAATTATGGATGCTATTGATTCATGTGAATAATGTATGGAGCGCCCAACTTGTTACTGATACAACAGATCGCTGTTGTCGTAAGTGCCATTGAGCCGATTCGCACCCATAGTGACCCTATAGTTTCCAAGGAGCAGCTGCTGAGCTTGAACTGCCGACTTCACAGTCCAGCTCTAACCCACAGCGCCACACCAGGACTCCAACAGAGTAACCTATGTAAAATCAACAGCAAAGTTTGAGGATCAAGTATGACTAGCCTCATTTATTTCACGGCCTTCTACATAGATTTATCACTTGCGAATAACAGATTATCTTTTCAGTATAATGTCATGTCACTAGTGAACTGTACAGCCACAAAGTTAATTTATACTCTGATATTATCTTTTTTTAAAAATCAAGAAAGCCAGAAGTTTCCGTATTGCAAAGACAATGAAGAAACCTTTACCTTTCTGTACACCAGCATGTTGGGTGATTCATCTGCCACCCCGTTGCTTGTCTGTCCATAATTATTCCCCTGGGCCATGACGCCCCAATTCTGTTGCTCTCAGATATAGGAATTATCAGTCTGTCCTGCAAAGGGTTAGAAAGACTTCATTGAGACCCTAGTGGGGGTGAGAAGCGTTAAGGCCCTGATGGCATGCTGGGGAAGTGGCCCAGGAAATAGATTTAACCAGCACACACACACACAACTGTTTACACCTACACTACCCCTAGGGAATTGTAAGAAATCGCAGTCTTCTAGTCTCTTGGGTAGGGAATTAATTGACTTCATTTTCTAGATACACATTTTAAAGTGTTTGATGCCCACCTTCCATTACTTGCGTCTTCACAAAAAGATAGAAGGCCAGCAGACTTTCTCTCAGGTGTCTGGCTCGTTTCCCCACAGGCAAGCGAATTAGAAAGACCCATTCTCGGAGTCCTCCCGCACATGCATTTCCTCTTTATTCCCCTAGGTCTCCCACCGTACATAGATTGGGTACGCTTCGCCTGCTTCCACCTGCCTGCACTGTCAGTCTCCGACCCCGAGTCTCTCACCCTCTCAGCCTCGTTAGTCAGGATACATTTCAACCGAATCTTTGTCAGGAAGTACGGGAATGTGTCCGAGCTACGAGAACTGGAGGAGGAAACCTTTCAGGCAATCACTTGGGTCACCGTTGGTGGAAAGCTAACTGCAGAAGCCTCCGAGCAAGCAAGCAAAGAGGGGCAAACAGCCTAGCCCTGGATCCTCCGCCTTGGTTCTCACTGAGGAAGCAAATGGCAGGCGAGCTGTGCCCCGCACCACCCTCAGAGCCGGCAGCGATGTCAGCCTGGTGGAGCACTGATGAGCGGCGCCCGCAACGCAACTGGGCGCTGAACTCGGGAGGCGGCCGCCCAAGCGCCTTCCGCGCTCCCGCGGCGCTGAGCAGAAGGTGGGTGTGGGGCGGCGGCTGCAGGGCTCCCGAGCCTCTCTTTTCCCCCTTCCACCTCCCCTATTTACCTTTTCGGCCAAGGTCACGGCCCAACGGCGTCACCTCTCCCCCGCGGGCTGGGTGCAGACGCTGTCAGCCGGCGGCAAGCGGAGGAGAGCGACAGGGAAGCTTCATCACACTCGGCAGATGCGGAATCCACGCTTTCGTCGCCGGCGGCCGCCACCCTCGCCGCCCGCGCCCGCTTCCCTCGGCGGCCTCGCTGGCTAGCTAGATCCTTAGCGGCTCTTTGCAGGGATTGGGACCAGCCACGCGCGCGCGGGAGGCGAGACGCCCGGCCCATGCGCGCGACTGGGAGGAGGAGGAGACAGTCACGTGGTAACAGGACGCCCGAAAGGTGCTAACTCCAATGGGCTGGGCTAAGCCACCGAGGGACCGAGGGGCCGCCAGGCCTCCCTAGCCTCTGTGGACCCCCTGGCCCCTCGAGGGAAGGCAGTCTTCTCCCTGCGCGGGCAACCCACGTTCTCACAGGCCCAGCTCGTGCTTATGCGCCGCCGGAGGCCAAGCAGTTCTGAGCTTAATATCAAGTATAATCCAAACAGGTTTTGGCGACGGATGAATGGATGGATGGATGGATGGATGGATGGATGGATGGATGGATGGATGGATGGATGGATGGATGGTAGGTGCGTGGATACCCTTCTTGTTGTTGTTGGGAAGAGCCGTCGAGTCGGTTCTGACCCATAGCGACCCTGTATGTGGTTTTCCAGGAGCAGCTGATGAGCTTGAACCTTTGACCTTGCAGTTCAAAAGGAATGAATGCTTGATGGCTCTGCTAGGGAAGCAGATATCATTGTCGTTATGTTTAAATAACAATATACTTCAAGAGAGTATATTGAGTCATCCTAGGCGAGAAAGGCATGTTAGGTGCCATCGAGTCAGCAGAGACTCATAGCAAGCAACCCTATGCACACCAGAAGAAAACACTACACAGTGCTGGGCCAACCTCTCAATCGTTGCTAAACATGATGCTGCCACTTTGCCAATCCATCTCGCTGGGGGTCTTCCTATTTTTCTCCCACCCTCCATTTTACCAAACATGATATCCTTCTCCAGTGACTGGTCCCTCCTGACAATAGGTCCTAAGTATGAGAGACAAGTCTGGCCTCCAAGAAGCACTCTGGCTATACTTCTTCCAACAGAGATCTATTCTTTTGACAACCCATGGTACTTTTAATACTCTCCTCCAAATCCATAACTTAAATGCATCAATTCTTCTATGGTCTTCCTTATTCACTAACCAACTTTCACATGCATATACCATGGCTTAGGTCAAGGCGCACCTTAGTCCTCAAAATGACATCTTTGCTCTTCAACACTTTAAAGAGGTCTTCTGAAGCAGATTTGCCCAGTGCAGTAGTCGTTTGAATTATTGAAAGGAATGGTCAGAACCAAATGTATCATTCAGGCCTGTTTGCCTGTAGCAATTGGCAGCTTCCTGTCATATTAGAAAAATGGGGAAAAATTTGGAGGCAGCTGGCTAGAGGTGAAAATCTCTCCACCTGTTAAACAAGGAACATCTGCAAAGTCTGGGTTCTTCTTAACCACAGAAAGTGCTCAGAGGAACTTTCCTCTAATCCTCTAGCAATTTTCAAAGAGGGTCCGGGTGCTGAGCCCCCAGAAGTAAACTTCAGGTTACTGAAGCTCATTCTTCTATAAGGATTAGAATGACATGAAAGAAAAAGCAACACTCTGTACGTCTTGTCAAACCACCACCGATATTTCAGCTTGTCTTATGATGACGATGATTTACCGGTTGTACTGCTGGAGCAGGGTCACCTATGTGGACGGGTTTCAGTGAAATTTACAGACTAAGGCAGACTTGGAGAAAGGCAGATTTACTTCCAAAAAGTAACTAGTAAAAACCCAATGGATTGCAACAGAATTTTGTCTAATATATTTGCTTGCCGGAAGAGGAGCTCCCTAGGTTGAAGGGACTACACAATAACCACAACAATCGACGAAACCATAGCAAGGATCATGAAAATAGTGCATACCCCAGGAAAATTTCATTTGCAGAGTGGGAGCTGATCAAACAGCAATTAACAGTGATGCAGTAGACATGTGTCTGTCTCTTAGCGGCAAAGTTGGGAAGCTGATAGATACCTAAGGTCATTTTTCTTTCTCTGCTGACCCAGTTGTGGGCAGAAATAGATAGGAAAAGGTAATCAAGTTGGTCCCTTCTTAATCTTCTGGTTTCAATCAAAGTAGACCTGACCCCAGGGTCACACCTCTTTCCAAATCAAACACAAGCAGCTATAACATTACCCAGGGCCCTCTCAGGTATGACTCGGGGAACAAATACTTTGATGGGTCTCTTTTTCCATCCTAAATATTATACTTCAAAGATTAGTATCACAAAACTATTCTACACACATCCCAGTATCTCCCATCTCACACTATTCCCTAATTCCCAAAATACTTCTATTGTGCCCTTTCAATCTCATGATCTTTAACAAAGTCCCCTTTATTGCTCCAAATGTTTCCTTAATATTTCCACTATGTGAAACATACCTCCTTCAGTTTCTCTTGCTATCCCTTTGCTCACTCTAGCCCTGAGAAGTTGACATGACTGAGATTATTAAATCTGGAATGAGTAAATGGGCACGGTGACTCAGATAATTTATTCTCTTAAGAGGAAGTTGCCTGGAGAAAACAGGCTTTCTCCTTTGCATCCCTAGGTGACCATTGTATTCCATAGAGAGGCCTGCCTAAGCTCAGCATTGTCTGTCTACTGTATCATTATCATCAGCAAACTTACCTGTGAAATAGCACCAAACTGACCCCAAAAAAAGTCAATATCACTGTTTGCAGATTACATAATTACAAATGCAGCTACTCACTGAAATTTATTTGAAACCACAAAAGAACTATAGTACTGACACCATCCTTCATGGACAGGTGCAGAGCACTGAAACATTTGAATGATGTTTAAGTTCACATCCAAAAGGGAGAATCCTTCTGTGTATGTGGTTGCTGAGAGACTAAAATAAGTGACCAGGAGACTATCTAAGAGACATTACTTTATTAAGAAAAATATGGTTTACAAGCAGGGAAAGTTACTGCGACAAGAGCAGCAGCTATTTCCAGTGGTGGCCGTCTAGGCAGTCAAGATTTTCCATACAGGGAGTGGGTCAGGGAGGCTTGTGGGTCCCTTTCATGCTATGTGGTAAACAAGCCTCATATTCCAAGAAAGAAGGGAGGGGGTGGTGTAATGAGTAGGGTTCTGTGTCAATTTCATTAGGCCAGGAGTCCCAGTGGTTTAGCAGTTTGATAGTTAACCCTATGATGATTGACAATGAGCAGGTATAGTTAACTCTATGATGATTGGCTATGAGCAGCCAATCAATTGAAAGGATGTTTCCTTGGGGGTCTAGGCTGCTCCCAATATAATGGACACACAGGAAAGGCTCTCTCTCTTCTGCTGGGGACCTAGGACTCTACAATTGTAAGACATTTCCTATATATATATATATATATATATATCCTGGCATGGCACTGTGGGATAATGCCCTGGACCGCAAAGTTGGTTTGAACCACAAGGTTGGCAGTTCAAGTTCACAAGCTGCTTCTCAGAAACCCTACACAGGGTTGCTATAAGTTGGAACCAACTGGCCGGCACCTAACAACAATAACAATATATACATATATATGTTTCACTGGTTTTGCTTCTCTAGAAAACCCAGACTAAGACATGTTCTAGAAGAGCGGGGTTCTAGAGAAACAAATCACTAGGATGAGTGTCCTAAATTGGTATGCAAGTATGGCTAATTTTAAAGGCACTGATATTGGGTGAAGGCATGTCTGACCTCCACTTCATAGGAACTGGCTTTAGGCTGAATTTGAATTTGGTTCTCTTTTTCCCTTATGGATTCAGAGGAAGTCAGACATTATCCCCAATTGGTTTAAGCAGTTGGTGTCAGGAGTGGCATTCATTGCAATGGCCCCAGACTTATGAAAACACGAAGTTTAGATTTTGTTACATGTAGTGTCTGAAAGAAAAAACTTGAAGGCAGCTTTTGGAGTTGCCTAAGGAGCTCTGGTAGCGTAGCAGTTACGAATTGGGCTGTGAACCTCAGGGTCAACAGTTGGAAACTACCAGCTGTTCCACGGGAGAAAGATGAGGCTTTCTGCTCCCATAAAGATTTACAGCCTCAGAAACCCTGTACAGGGTCGCTACGAGTCGGAACCGACTCCACGGCACAGAACAACAATAAAGTGGATGTCAAGGAGCTCTGGTAGCCTAGTGGTTACCAATCGGGCTGCGAACCTCAAGGTCGGCAGTTTGAAACTGCCAGCTGTTCTGCAGGAGAAAGATGAAGCATTCTGCTCCTGTAAAGATTTACAGCCTCGGAAACCCTATACAGGGTCGCTATAAGTCAGAACCGTCTCCATGGCACATAACCAACCAACCAAAATTGAATGTCATGCTGGTTAAACAGGATGGCTGATAGGGGACCAGAGCCTACTGGACCCTGCCAAGAGTCCAAGGCCATATTTCCATGGTACCGCCTCTCTCATGGGTTGGGGTTAGTCTCAGGGTAGAGAAGAAAAGATTGACCTTGAATGATATTAAAGGTTTACAATGCCATATAGATACATACTGGTTTCTCCAGACTATTATTGTAAAGTCCTGTGTGGCACTGTGGGTTAATGCACTGGACTACAAAGTCAGTTTGAACCACAAGGTTGGTGGTTCAAGCTCACCAGTCACTCCTCAGAAACCCTATACAGGGTCGCTATGAGTCAGAACAGACTTGACAGCACATAACAACACAATTATTGTAAAACAGACATATAAGTGTGTTAGAAATTAATATTGCTGTGGACCTGGAACTCTACAATTATAAGTTATTTCCTTGATATAAACTTCTCTTGGTGTATATATATATACACACACACACACATATATATATACATATACACACACATATATATATACATATACACACACATATATATATACATATACACACACATATATGCTTCACTGGTTTTTTTTGTCTAGAAAACCCAGCGTGAGACAGGTGGTATGAGGAGAGTCCTATCTCCAGCAAGACTCAGGGAAAATCAGAAAAACAGCCAGTGCCAACTGCCTGCTACTCCTGGTAGACAAGTAGCTAATCCATGAGAAGACAGAATGTCAGTATGCAGGGTCAGGGTTATATACTGGAGGGGAAGGGGAAAGGGAGAAGGGGTAACAAAGCACTTCTCCTAGTTGACATTAGTATGACCATTCTGGAGCATTCATGTTTTGTCCCTACACTCCCTAAGTGGCCCTTTGTCCCTACACTCCCTAAGTGGCCCTTACAATCTTATCAGCCATGTTCCACACAATCTCGTGGGCCTAGGCACTGAAAAAATTAAAGCCAAAGACCACAGTAACAATATACACTACAACAAAGCAATATCCCTAGGCACACAACTTCCATGAAGCCTAGGGGATGGGTTTGCCGGAGTGATTTTCCATGGCAGGTTAATGGCATGAATGTGAGAACTCTCCACATGTTCAGTAATCTGATTGGTTCTTTACATTGGCAATCATGGTGGCCCAGCTGGCAAAGACATTACTATAGACACTATGGATGAAAGGACAAACAGGTGAGAGGCACCAACACAAAAGCAAGGGTTTGGGGCCACATAGAATGGAACCAAGGTGACACTTGAAAGCCTGTATCTATTCCTATCCCTCAGAGGACCAAAAAACAAACCATTGGGGGCCAGTCTGCGATTTACAGGGTATGGTAACAATGGATTTCCCCAGGGCTAGGTCCTGGGGTAAGAGTATCAAGAGATTGTTAGAATACCCGGGACCAGCAAAGGAGAGCTATTGGTTGTAGAGACTTGAATCCTTCTGTGGTCCCTGAGTGAGCAGCTGATAGGCACTGGGTCAAGTCTGTCACTGATATTCATTGACAACTAAAGACATTGGGTCTACTGTTGTAATGAATGTGTGTCATGCTGTCGAGTTTTCTTCAGAATCCCATTCATTTATTCTACATGTCCAGCCACAGTTGAGTTGTATGAGGATGGAAGTGTCACACAGTGCCCATCCCATCTGCCCATTCTTGGATTTTGTGCCCCATTTTTCAGTGTGGCCACATGTTCTGCAGGTGCCTGTTGTATGGCATGTAGTCTGGCCAGTTTATTAGCTTGAGTATTCCCCAGTGGGGAGACGGGGTTATGGGCCAACACATGAAAGACTATTAATGTCAATGGTCTGCATTCAGGCCCAAATATTTTCCTACAATTTTATTCCCCAGAGGGCTTGTTAGTAAACTAATCAGTCTTGCTCTTTCCACTGTGTTAGTCATAATGTTAGTCGTTTGTACACTGCCTAGCTGTCTGTGCATAAGACTACAGGGTTCGGCTTGTGCATGAGTAGCATCCAAGTAGCCCTCAATTCAGCCCTCTGACTACTTTGTCCCATGAATTAATCAATCCACGTACTTTCTGTAGCTGGTTGTATGGCCACAGCCATCCACCATAGGCAGTTACCTCAAGCTGAGCCATCCATATTCAAGGCTTACTCAGGAATTTGCCCAGCACCTCTCATATGTCTCTCTCTCATGGAGGGGCTTCTGTTGTGGGTGGCTGGTGCTTTCCATCAGTCACATTAGTAACCAGTCCAAGAACGTGGTGTTACTCAGCACTCAAGGGGCTGGCCGAGAGGACACTGTTGTAGATATGCATGCCATTTGGCCAATGTGCTGGAATGAGCCACCCCCAACTGGGATTTAGCAAAGTCCTTGACCTACCTCTGTGTGGAATAGTGCATTCGTACTGTTACAGAAACCCCTTTTGCTATGTCTTCTATGAGTTGTAAGCTGCTGCATACTGCACACAGTTGTTTTTATAGGTGGCTGTATCAGATTTCTGCACCTTTCCATAGTTGAGACCAGAATCCTCAGGGAACACATCAGCCCTGTTACTATTGCTACAGGCCCTAGGCACACCCCTCTGGGTAACTGGCAACATCCAATTCATATTCTGTTCCTACAGCTATGGTCCCAAGAGCATGCACCTGCTTTGTTGTTGTTGCTGCTGTGAAGTGCTGTCAACTTGGTTCCGACCTATAGCGACCCTGTATAGATAGGGTTTCCAAGGAGTAGCTGGTAAGCTTGAACCGCCAACCTTGCAGTTCAAACAGCTTTGCAGTCTAGCGCATTAACCCACAGTGCCACACCAGGACTCCTTTACTGCTCCTTTAACCTCATTAAAGGACTGTTTTGAATTGGGAGTCCAGTCCAAAATGTTGTCTTTCTTCACTAGATGGTATAGGGGACATGCAATCTGTACTCGATGGGGAATAAAGGGATTCAATACCCCAACATCCCTAGGGATATTTGTAACTCCTTTACTTTGTGGGGCAGGGATACTCCTTAACTTTATCAATTACAGACTTGGGAATGACCTTTATCTTACACAACACCCCAAAATTTGACAGATGATCTAGGGTCCTGCACTTTGGCATAGTTGATGGCCCATCCTCATGAGCATAGTTGGGTTACTAACTGTAGTACTACTTGTTGAAGTTAAGGAGAGAGAATTGCAGGTTAACATAACATCTTCAATATAGTGGAATACCATTGGGCTTAGCCCACTTCCCTTGGTTCTGAGCAACTAACCCATGAGTCAGGATACAGTCAGCACCAGTGTCTATTAATGTTGGCATTGTCTGTTTGCTCTTGGAAGACCAACAGATGGTTAGCTCTACATGTGGCCTCCAGTCTCCCAATACTCTGTATATTCGAGGCAATGAGGAACGTTGGCCCCACTCCTAAATCAGGGGTGTAGGCATTTCCAACTTTGGGGGTATGCTAAGGCAGTGGGTATCTGGGGATCTTTCTCTTTAACAAACTGATGCTTGGGGTGCTGGTTTAGCCATAGCCTATATTATGAAGCCATGTGCTTCACTAGCACGGCATTTAGTGACTGTCAGTTTTGTCTCAGGAGGTAAAGCAGCAAGCAAATCAATCCACAATTGCTTTCTGGTGACCCTGACTGGGTTTTCTTTATTTTCTGTATTACTTTGCTTACTCCCTTCCCCCTTGCATCCCTGTAGCTTGGACATTCCATCTTTGGAGCGTCTCTGTTTCCCCCAGGTCTGCTACAACCTGAGCAGCCCAAGACATCGGCTGTCCCACTATGGGGCTTAATACGAACACCAGTGCTCCATATCACTGTTTAGGAGCTGACTGTAAAACATCATCTTTCATGCTGGCTGTGAGCAGCTTATTATCAGAGCTATGAGAGTGTTCCGCATACACTGTGTGCTTCATTCCCAGCTCTCCAATCACCTCCTGCAATTTCTCTATAGCTGTCCAGCATATGGGGGAGGCCAGGATAACCAAACTAAAAGAAATACCACCTGGGCCTCATTCTCTGATGCACATAGGCATTGCCACAGTGCACACTGCACATAGGCATTCACAGCGGGGTGAATGGTTGCAGAGGTTACCTTAGATATTCCAAGGCCAGTAAGTACTATGCCCTCCACCACCAAATCCCACACGAGGAGGAAACAAACAGTCATAGACTCTCCCCAATTTCTACAGATCTAACCGTGCCAGGTCAGCCATAGTGTATGTCCTGCATGGTGATATGCTGCCACCACTCAGTGACCAGCAAATTGGCGGGATTCACACCAGCTGCATGGGGCTGGTCAATTTTAGCTTTGGTAACTAGTACCAGTTATGCTTCTAGGTGAAAGACCTCTATTTCCTCCCCTAAATCCTCCTCTTTCACTCAATCAAGGATTCAAGAGGGTCCCATCGCTTGGGATCCCAATTCGCCTTCCTAATTATGGCACATACCCACTGACAGGGTGGGTGCCATGCCTTCGCTTTCCCTAGGAGACAAACCAGGATTTCTTCAGCAGAATCTGATGTTTGGAGGCAGATAGACAGGGTCTCCATGGGGCTGACTTGCCGCACATGTGCCTTGCTCTAGAGATGTAACTCATCTTTCAGCTTTCCAGTGTCCAGCTGTTCTGCCACTGCTGCTGCAGTAGTGACCTCCACAGCACATAGGAGGGGCCAGATTACCAAGGCAACCAGTGCCATAGTACCCTTTTTAGCCTTATATACCCTAACTCCCTGCAGGAGTGCCAACAATCCTTCTGGGCATCCCATACTCACGCACTGGCCCTCATATTTCTAGCAACTGTGGCACAGGACCAAACTTGGAGGCCAATGGTCATCCCGGAATTACACCCACAGTGTCCTCTTTCCCTTCCATCTCATCTCAGGAGTTCTGGGTTTCTCCAGTCTCCTGCCTGGCTCACCAATTGTTTAGGTTCAACCCCAGAAGGGAGAATCCTTCTACATATGTGGTTGCTGAGAGGCTGAAAAAGTGACCAGGAGATAGTGCAAGAGGCATTACTTTATTGCAGAAAAAGATGGTTTACAAACAGGGAATCTGGGGGAGAACAAACAAGATGGCAGATCGGGCGGACGTATATCAGAGGGCTCCGCCAACAACAACACAGAATACCCGACCAAGCAGGTTCAGGGGATGGTCCCAGAACTCTGAATCACATATAAAGGAATATTTAGAAGATTGGAAGGCTTACAGCTGGGGGAATTTGTGACAGAAACAAGAAATCTATTGCTTTCTAGTCTGGGATGCTTGGCTGCTCCAGGAGCCTCCATCTTGGGTGAGATCACGTGGCGGAAGGATCAGAGCGGCCACAGATGCCTGGCAGAACCGCTGAGATAAAAGTATGGACATTCTTCTCTTTTGTTAGCTGTTCATTGGTCCCTCGCTGTCTGCGCACCTCTATTCTGGTGACTATAGGGGTGCCTGAGCTAGTGGGCAGCCCAGCCTCACCCTCGGAGGGTTCTACTATGCATGTGCACAAATCTCCTCGAAATTTAAAGAGACAATTTCCAATTAAAACCAAACGGCCAGAGCCGGCCCTGAACTGTTTCCAACTAGAAACAAGTCCTGAACGGAGATTGTGGAGCGGGACAAGCAGACAAAAGATGAAATAGGCCGAAAATTAAATCCTAAGTTACATCAAAACGACCAACAGTGGTATCTTGAAACTT
>NW_006408637.1:3683467-3687037 GCF_000296735.1 Chrysochloris asiatica
AGAACCCATAGGACCATCGAGGGAGAAGAGCATGGAATGTGGAACCCTAACCAGAGAAACAGCAACACCAGAGATGGAGACAGAGATGAGGACATAGGGAGAGAAAGCAGCTGAGGCCTCTAGACTCATGGAAAGAGAAAGGCTGTGTACTGGTGGGCAGAACGCAGGCTTGTAGACTGTGTCCTTTGATTGTTTAAATGATTATATATTTCTGAATCTTTTTGTGTACATCAAAAACAAACAAAAAACCAGAGGGAACAGAAGCAAATACTATTGAAAGATGATGCATTGAGGGGATAATAATAATTTCAATGAAACGAAAATGATAGGATGAGTGTGAAACCAATGTTCTCCAAGGTAAACTATCACTCATTTCACAATAAAATCGTAAAAAATACAATTAAAAAGGTACAGCATGGGAGACAATACATAACCAGTAAACAGAAATCCAGATTATCAACACTAAGATATCAGAAATGAACAATACATGGAAAGGGCAAAGTAGTAGAAGTAAGTCAATGGAAGCCAGAACTAGCCAGGTGGAAGATAAATCTCTCAGCACAGGGTTGTGAACCACTAGTTTGGCAGTTCAAAGCCATCAGCTGCTCCTAGGAAACCCAATACAGGGTTGCTATGCATTGGAATCAACTCGATGGCACTTAACAACAATAACAACTAGTAAGATATAAAAGCAATCATAAAAAAGGATGAAAAAAATCTGGATAAAGCCTAAGATATATGTGGAACAACATGAAGAGAAATAACCTACAGGTGATTGGAAGTCCAGAACAGGAAGAGACAAAGAAATCCATGGAAAAGATAGTCAAAGAGGTGCTGGAAGGAAATTTCCCAACATCATGAAAGACGAGAAGATAAGCATTCAGGAAGCTGAATGAGCCTGAAACAGGATAAAACCCATATGAAAATCATCAAGAATATCATAATCAAACTCTCCAAAATCAAAGACAAGAAAAGAATCCTGAAAGCAGCTCAGGAAAAACAAAATGCTACCTACAGGGAAAACCAATAAGATTAAGCCCTGATTTCTCAGAAAAAACATGCAGGCAAGAATGCAACAAGGAGACATAGACAAAACTCTGGAAATAAAAAAAACTGCCGACCAACAATCATACTTAGCAAAGCTGTCCATTAAATATGACAGCAAAATTAGTACATTTCAGGATAAACAGAAATTAAAGGACTTTGTAAAAGCCAAGTCAATTCTCCCAAATGTACTAAAGGAAGTATTTTGGACTGAGAACAAACAAGAGCAGACAATAACCAGAGATTTACATACAAGGCAACAACACCTGTTATTCAATCCAGAACAGGGAATCTGGGATGTCAGTCTATGATCAGGACAACTAGAAAGAGAAGGGATGGAAAAGTATAGTTATAGAGTTCCAGATAGTGAGGAGGTCAGAAAGATTTCAAGATAGAAGAGACTGTTTTAGAATGGGGAAGAAATCAATAAAGTACAGGATAACCTTAAAGAAACATAATACATTATGACATTAAATCAAGAAAAGGAAAATACATGAAGATTTTAAAACTATTAAGAAATTGACCCCAAAAAAGCACAAAAGAATGAACTATGCACATGAAAGCATGCAGAACAAAGAAACCAGCAGCACCACAAGAAAAAAAAAAGTAGCAAAAATTACACTGAACATCAGTGTATTAAATGCACAAGTCCAAGACAAAGAGTAACAGAATGGATAAGAACACAGGATCCTTCAATGTGCCATCTACAGGAGACACACTGTACACACAAAGACAAAAACAGATTTAGAATTAAAGCATGGAAAATATATATCAAGCTAATTGCAATAAAAACTGAGCAAGAGTGGCAATATTAATCTCTGAAAAAATAAACTTTAAGGCACAAAACACAACATCTGAGACCAAGAAGGAACATTATCTCAGGATTAGAGGGTCAACTGAAGAAGAGGAGATAATCATAATAAACATCTATGCTCCCAACAAAACAGCTTCAAAATACATAAATTAAATTCTCATAGACTGAACAAAGAAATAGGCAACTCTACAATATTAGTTGTTGTTGTTGTTTTTAAGTGCCATTGAGTCGGTTCCGACCCGTAGCGACCCTGAACAGGGTTTCTGAGGCTGTAAATCTTTACAGAAGCAGAAAGCTTCATCTTTCTCCCACAGAGCAGCTGGTAGTTTCGAACTGTTGACCTTGTGATTCGCAGCCCGATTCATAACCACTACACTAAGAGATTTTAATATACCATGCTCGAAAAAGTACAGAAAAAGCAGAAAGACATTCAACAAAGACATGGAAGAACTAAACAACACAATCAATCAACTTGACCTCACAGATTTGTATAGTGCATTTAACCCAACAACAGCACAATATACATTCCTGTTCAGTGCACATGGAACATTCTCAGGAACAGACCATGTGTTAGGCCATAAAGCAAGTCTCAATAAATCACAATACTATAAAGCATCTTCTCAGATCACAATGCTATAAAATTAGAAATCAATAATAAGAAGATCAAGGAAGTAAAATCAAATACATGCAAACTGGATAACACCCTGCTTTAAAAAAGAAAAGAAAAGAAAAGAAAATTGGGTAATAGGACAAATGAAAAATGAAATAAAGAGATTTCTAAAAACAAATGCAAAAAAAGAAAACAAAAGTATGACATACCAAAACCTTTGGAACACAGTAAAAGCAGTGCTGAGAAGGCAATTTATAGCAATAAAAACACATATCCCAAAAGAAGAAAGATCCAAAATCAAAACATTAACACAACATATCCAACAATTAGAAAAAGACCAGCAAAGTAAGCTAACAGTCACCAGAAGAAAAGGAATAATCAGGATTAGAACAGAAATAAATGAAATAGGATATAGAAAAATAATAGAAACATTCAACAAGAGAAGAAGCTGCTTCATTGAAAGGATTAATAAAATTAACAAATCACTGGCAAATCTAACAAAAGAAATGAGAGAGAAGACACCAATAACATGCATAAGAAACTTTGTGGGTGACTTCACACCAGAACCAATGGAAATAAAAAGGATAATAATTAGATATTATGGAGATTGTACTCCAACAAATTAGAAAATCTAAAGGAAATGGATACATTTTTTAGAAAAAACACAACCTACCTAAATAACACAGAGTGAAGTATAAAACTTGATGTACAGGCACAGGCTTTACTGGTGAATTTCACTAAGCATTCAGAGAAGAGCTGACAACAGTTTTACTCAAAACAATTCCAGAATATAGAAAAGGATGGAAAACTTTGTAATGCATTTTATGAAGCCAGCATAATCCTCATATCAAAACCTGGGAATGGCATCATTAAAAAAGAAAATTATAGAAGAACAAACAAGATGGCGGATCGGGTGGACGTATAGTAGAGAGCTCCGCCAAAAACAACACAGAATACCCAACCAAGCAGGTTCAGGGGATGGTCCCAGAACTCTGAACCACATGTAAAGGAATACTTAGAAGGTTGGAAGGCTCACAGCTGGGGGAATTTGTGGCAGAAGCAAGAAATCTATTGCTTTCTATTCCGGGACGCTCGGCTGCTC
>NW_006408637.1:3688382-3706255 GCF_000296735.1 Chrysochloris asiatica
GTGTAATCAAAACATTCCAGGATAGGCAGAAGCTAAGGGATTTTGCCAAAGCCAACTAAGAGATACTGAATGTCCTGTAACAGCTGCTGCTGGACAAAGCAGGAATGCCACATTTCATTTTCCTTCAGGTGGCTTGGGGTATCAGCATTGAAGAGGATCACCACACCATGAGAGTCCTTCATTTAGGCTAGCCAGCAAGACTTGAACTTTGGATCACTGACACAATCCCACAGTTCAAATCCACACGCTATGCGACATTCTCAAATCTCAAATGTTGCTGGGGATATTCTCAAATTCCAGGATCCTCACTCCTTGGGTTGGGTTGTATTCAGTGATGTCAGAAGTTCTGTGAGAACACTGGCCAGAATAGTTTTTTCACTCTCACAGGACCCCACAAAGTGGATCTTGGCCTTCAGCATCGCCACCCACAGCAGGCGAGCCCACTGGAGCACCTAGACTTCTTTTTAAAGCCTTTGTAGAATATGGGGCCTTATGTGAAATCCTGAGGTGCGCCCCCCTCACCCACCATAATGTTCTGAGTTGGGGCATTCCCAATCAAAAAGACATGCAGACCAACCCAGAACTTCTCAGAGGACTAAATGTTCTTATTGAAAAACAGACCTGCAGAATAAAAGCAGACTGCTTGGCTAGAATAGGTTAGAATATCTAACAAGCTATTTATTTTAGAGGCATCAAGACAAGAAAAGTCATCAATCCATCAGGTAAAACCCCTTTCTCTCACTGAAACTCAAAGAAAACCTGTGAGCAGCCTAATATGCTCACTGGTGACCACCTGGGTCTACATAGGAGTGTTAAGTGGAAACTATGGAGCAATGAAGACATGGGCTGAGTTTGGCTATGCTCCACTGACATCCGTTGACCTTGAAATGAGAGAGAGTAGATGAAGGGCTTGCTGGTCTGATGTTTAGGAGAGATGTGTGAACTCCCAAGTCCATGGGCAATGACCTAGCCTCGGGTGGCTAGAGCTGAGAGTGAAGTGGTCAGCTGGCCTAAAGCACAGGGAGGTGTGAGTGAACTCCCAAACTTGTAGTTATCCATTTGACCTAGCGTGGCTGGCTAGCTTGGCTGGCTAGCTGACCAGAACTTGACCAGTTGGAGACAAAAATGCTTGATACTGTGAAGAAGTGTAAATTACTACAATTTGTGGAACTGGACTTTTGTTTATGGTGCTGTAAAGGCATGAAAATGGCTGCCTTACAAGCTTTCATGAGTGTGCTTAGTTTCAGAATGAGGAGAGTAAGGTAAAATCCTCACTGAATAGTTTCCCTCTTATCCAGATGGATCTGGAGAAAGGGAATGTGGGATGATGGTGATAGGATTTTATGATTCAACTGTCAGTAAGTGGTAGCAGGAATAATTGTGATGGCCACAACTGTAATTATAAAAGCATGTCAAAAATGGGGAAGCAATCAATCTATCCTGTCAGGATCATATGATCCCAGGACCAACACGAAGGAAGAGCAGGAGTGGAGCATGAGAGCCTTCCTAGAAAAGCAGTGATAGCAGAAATGGTGGCCAGAAGCAGTGACATGGAGAAACAAAGCAACGGTAGGCTCTAGGCCAATGTTTATGTGTCTGCGGGCAGGAGGCTGCCTTATAGAATGAGCCCTTTGGACTGTTAAATGAATAGGCATTTTTTTGTTTTGTCTGTGTACATCAACTGTTTTTGCTTTGTTAAATTTAAGATATAAAAGGGAAGCCACACTGCTTATGCTGGACATGTGGCCAGACAGGTAAGGATCACGTGGAACCTCGGCAACCTAAGACAGAGCCATTGCCATGCTGCAATGAGTTTCGATGACAGGTAAGATGGAGGAATTCGCACTGACCGCCTAAGACAGGCAGCGTCCCTTAAACAAATAATAAATAAGGAGGAATCTGATGCAGACCGTGCAGACCCGGTCAGGAGTTCAAGTCCCTGTGGGCCAAGTGTTGCAGACCATCCAAAACCATAGGCTCTGAGGGTCTTTAGCCACCTAGCAGACATAGCAAACTGTCCCTCATCTGATTATTCAGTTATGCTTGTTAGTAATCGCATATATGAGCCCTGGATATCCACAGATAAATGTAAAAACCTTCCCTAAAAGCCGAGACTGTAAATTCCAAAAAGGCAAAGCTTCCCCCCCACACCCCAAAAAAAGCTAAAGAGGATAGAGAGAAACACTGTTAACTGATGATATATGGAGGGGATTATAATCAATGTAATGAAACAAGTCATATGAATGGTTGAATGTGAAACTGATGATGTGCCCTGTAAACTTTTACTCAATCCACAATAAAAACCTTAAAAAAAATAAAAATAAAAAAAGGGAAGAAGTAGGATTATCTGTTGTTTCAGGAAGGGAGTTGTAATCCCTGAGATGAAACAAAGCATATGATTTGTTGAATGTAAAGCTGATGATCTTGTCTCTAAACCTTAACTCATTTCACAATAAAAAGCTAAAACAAAAAGCCAATTAAATAAGGTGTCTTTGATTAGTTGACAAAAATATTATGTATTTCCCCAGGAGAACTGTTTCAGACTTCACTAATTTCAGTGTTTTTAGTGCAACTATAGAGTCTATGGAATCCTGGTGTGGCGCTATGGGCTAATGTGTGAGACTGCAAAGTCATTTGAACTGTAAGATTAGTGGTTCAAGTTCCAGCTGCTCCTTGGAAACCCTATACAGGGTCACTATGGATCGGAACTGACTTAATGGCACTTACCAACAACAACATAGAGTGTACATAAGGAGCTCTAGAAGCATAGTGAGTTACGAGTTGGGCTTCTAGGTGCAAGGTCAGCATTTCCCTAGGACTCTCCATCCAGTATCACTATGGGTCAGAACTGACTTGATGATCCACAAACATCATCACCATCATTTAACATAAAGATAGACAGTTGACTATTATTATTTATGGTATCTATTTCTTTCTGTTTTCTAATATTAAAAAGGCTTTCTTTAGTTAATAATGTAAAAAATACTGTACTGATATGTTTAAATTCCCAGGACTCTCAATTTTTTTCCATTGCTTGGAATAGTGTCTTGACTTTGATGGAGTTTATGTTAAGAAATAAAGTTTATATTTTTTTAGATTTTTATCTTTTAATTCCATTTTCCCATGATATGTAGATGATAACAATATTGGAGGTGAAGACGATGTAATATACTTACTTAAAATACTTATAACCTTCAGTATGGATTGCACCTAATGTAAAGAAAACAAAAATCCTGACAAATGGACCGTCAAATAACATTCAGATAAATGGAGAAAAAACTGAAGTTGAAAAAAAATTCATTTTGCTCGCATCAACCATCAACACTCATGGAAGCTGCAGTCAAGAAATCACATGGCATATTACATTAAGCAAATCTGCTGCACAAGCTCTCTTCAAAGTGTTAAAGAGCAAAGGTATCAGTTTGAGGACTAATTTGCCCCTGACCCAAGCCTTGCTATTTTCAATAGACTCATTCATATGCATATGGAAGTTGAACAATGAGTAAGGAAAAGTCCATAGAAGGAGTGGTGCATTTGAATTAAGGTGGTGGAGAAGAATACTGAAACTTCCATGCCATGCCAGAAGAACACAAATCTGTGTTGATAAAAGTAAAACCAGGCTTCTCCTTGGAAGCCAGGATGAGCAGACTTAGTTTCTCAAACTTTGGACATATTGTCAGGAGGGACCAGTCCCTTCAGGAGAACATTATACTTGGTAAAGTGGAGGGTCAGATATAAAGAGGAATGCCCACAATGAGAAGGACTGACACAATGGCAGCAACAGTGGACTCAAGTGTGACAACAATTGTGAGGATGGTGTAGGCCCGGGCAGATTCATTCTGCTTGCATAGGATTGGTATAAGTTGGAATCGACTTGATTGCACCTAACAACAACAACAACAACAACATGTACAGTTCAGTAACACTAATTACATTAATCAAGTTGCATAACTATCACAAATATCCATTATCAAATTTTCCATCACAATAAATAGAAATTCAGTGCTTCATAAAGAGAGATTTCTTCCAACTTTGGCAATCTCTATTAAACTTTGGTCTTTATGCACTCAACATTTACCTATTTCTTGATTAGATAAAAGTTTTCTGGTTTTTTGTTGTTTGTTTTATTTTCACTGTGTGTTGAGAAGGAGCTGAAACTACTTGCAGGATTAGCTAGAAGGGATGCTAGCTATGATAACAATTCCTGCCCAGATCAGGGATTTCACCTTGCATCCTACCCTTCAGATTTATCCTGGCCTAAGGTCTGTCACCATGTCAACTTAATATGAGACGTGGCCATCTCTAATGAATGTCCAAATGCCATTCATTAGAAGCCACACTGCATTTACTATCCCAAAGAATAATAATCAAGGCTGATTGACTGTAAACAGAATATTTATGGAGGAGTTCCTTGAGGACATAGGACCAGAAGATTCCAAACCTGAAAGTAAGCAGGGCATCTCCACAAACCTGTGCATGGACTATGCTTGCTCTAGAAGAAGCAATGCCACTTCTCTACGCAGTTCTATTTTAAACAGGATTTTAGAAATGTTTTCATATGAAGAGGATACTTCAAAGATAACAGTGTTTTTCAAATTATTCAATCATTTGTCCATTAAGTACCTATAATATTCTTAAGAAGTTTTAGAAAACTCACAACCCAGAAAGCAGATGAAGGAATCACCTAGACCCCAGTAGAAACACCAGAGAGTTATTAAAGTACCCTGAAAATGAAGCTCACTCTCTACCTAGTGTACTTTGTTTATCCCCGATCTTCATTCTTTATCTCTATTTCCCCTCATTTGTTGGAAGCCATTGGATCTGCAAGGTCAGCAGTTCAAGCTCCCAGCTGCCTCTTGGAAACCCTATATACGGTTGCTATGGTTTGGAATTGACTCAACAGCACTTAACAACAACAACAAATACCATCTGGAGTCATGGTGCGGTGTGATAGAATAATCACTGGTCTGCAAGGTCATTTATAACCATAAGGTTGGCAGTTCTCACTTAGCAGTCGCTCCTCAGAAATCCTATACAATGTTGCTATGAGTTGGAACTGACTCTACGACACATAACAACAACAAAAACACCATCTATATGTTGAGATACCCCAATTTATATTGCCATTCCTGATTTCTTCCCTGAGTTCCAAACTTCACTTTTTCATTAGGTATCTAACAATCATTTTGGGGTTTTGTTGTTGTTACATGCCCTGGAATTGGCGCTTACTCACAGTGCCCTTAGATAAACAAATGAAATGCTGCCCTGTCTTGTGCCATCCTCAGAATCATCGCTGTTTTCATGTGTTGTTACAGCAACCGTGTCAATCCACCTCCTTGAAGGTCTGCCTTTTCCTGAACCTCTACTTTACCAACTATAGTGTTCTTCTCCAGCGACTGGTCCCTTCTGATGGCATGTTCAAAGTGAGACGAAGTCCCTCCATCCCTACTTCCAAGGAGTACTCCAAGCATTTCTAGTTAAATAAGTTCAAAATAGAACTTCTAGCTTTCCAAAATACACTTGAAAAATTATTCCTTTTTCAGACTTTCCCATATGATTAATTAGGATTTTCCTAACCAGTTATATGGAATCCTGGTGTAGCACTGTAGGATAAGCATCAGCCACTCCAGGTTTGAAGGAAACTCCATACAGAGTTGTGGTGAGTCAGAATCAATTGGACAGCATTTAACAACACAAGAATACCCAGTAATACAGGCAAAACCCAAGCAGTCATTATAGTAAACCATAATTCCTCCCTTACCCTAACTCTTTATGCAATCCATTAACAAGTCCTATCAATATAAAATAAAGATCACATCAAGATTATCTTCCCATTCTATAGCCACCATCATCTGTTACTTGAACTATTTTATTGTTGTTAAGTGCTGCTGAATCGGTTCTGACCCATAGCGACCCTGTACAGGATTTGCAAAAAGCAACTGGTAAGCTTGACACATCAACCTTTAGATTCAAACTGACTTTGCAGTCCAGCACATTAACCCACAGAGCCACACCAGGACTCATGGATTATATTAGTAGCTGTCTAAATTGTTTGTTCTTTCTCCACCTTTCTGTTTGTCCAACTTAGTTCATTCTGCAGGTAAAAGACAAAAACGATCATTTAAAATCACGTAACAGACCATATCTTTCACCAGCTTAAATATTTCAAAAGCTTCTCAGTTCTCTTAGAATAAAATCTACACTTCTTACTTTGGCCTGTTGTTGTTAGGTGCCATCGAGTCAGTACTGACTCATAGCAACCCTTTGCACAACAGAATGAAACATTGTCCAGTCCTCTGCCATCCTCACAATTATTGTTACATTTGAGCCCATTGATGCTTCCACTTTGTCAATCCATCTCATTGGGGGTCTTCCTCTTTTTCTCTGACCCTTCATCTTACCAAACATGATATCCTTCTCCAGTGACTGGTGCCTCCTGACAATATGTCTGATGTATGAGAGACGAAGTCTGGCCATCCTGGCCTCCAAGGAATACTCTGGGTGCACTTCTTCCAAAACAGATCTGGTTGTTCTTTTGGCAGCCCGTGGTACTTTCAATATTCTCCTCCAACACCATAACTCAAATGCATTAATTTTTCTATGATCTTCCTTATTCACTGTCCAGCTTTCGCATGCATATGAGGTTATGGTTCCTCATCATCTCACCTGAGTCATTTTATGTTACATGCTACATTCTCCTGTTCCCAAACTCAGGAACTACATTATCTCTGTCTTATACAAGTTATTTCAGAGAATAAAAACAACAAAAAACAGATCTCCCAATTCATTTTATAATAACCTAGTATAATCAAGGAATCCTGGTGTGGTGCCATGGGCTAATGTGCTGGACTGAAAACTTGGTTTGAACTGCAGTTGATGCTCACCACTCCCTCGTTGGAATCCTTATGCAGGGTTGCTATGGGTCAAAACCAACTCGAAGGGATTCAACAACAAAAACAACATAACTTAGAAGTCCAAGGTGTACTAATGGCATTGCCAAAGAACAAGTCTCTGGGAACTGATGGAATACAAATTGGAACCATTCAACAAATTGAGTCAGCACTGGAAGCACATACCCATCTCTGCCAAGAAATCTGGAAGACAGTTTACCTGGCCAACTAATAGGAAGAGATCCATATTTGTGCCCATTTCAAAGAGAGGTGACCAAACAGAATGCAGGAATCATCAGACAATATCATTAATATCACATGCAAGTAAAAGTTTGCTAAAGATCATTGAAAACCAGCTGCAGCAGTACCTCGATAGGGAGCTTCCAGAGGTTCAGGCCACATTCAGACAGGGGCACAGAATGAGGGGTATCACTGCTGACATAAGATGGATCTTGGCTGAAAGCAAAAATACCATAAAAAGGTTTATCTTTGCTTTATTGACTGTGTGGATCATGACAAGCTATGGACAATACTGCAGAGAATGAGTATTCTGGAACAACTTAATTATGCTTATGAAGAACCTGTACAAAGACCAAGAGACAGTCATTTGAATAGAACAGGGTAACAACGAAAAGTTCAAAATTAGGAAAGGTATGTGCCAGGGTTGTATTCTTTCACCATGCTTATTCAATCTGTATGCTTAGCACATAACCCAAGAAACTAGATTATATGAAGAACAACATGATAACAGGTTTGGAGGAAGACACATTAACAACCTGGGATATGCAGATGACACAACCTAGCTTTCTAAAAGTTAAGAGGACTTAAAAGAATTACTGATTAAGATCAAAGAGCCCAGCCTTCAGTATGGTTCTGTAAAGAAAATGTAGAGAAAACAAAAATTATCACCACTGGAACAATAAATAATATCCTGATGAAAAGAGAAAAGATTAAAGTTGTCAAAGACTTCATTTTCTTCATATCAATAATCAACACTCATGGAAGCAGCAGTCAAGAAATCAAATGACACATTGTATTAGGCAATCTGCTACACAAGACCTCTGTAAAGTATTCAAAAACAAAGATGTCAGTTTGAGGACTAAAGTGCGCCCTTCCCAAATCGTGGTATTTTTAAACAGCCTCATATGCATATGAAAGTTGGGCAATAAATAAAGAAGACCACAGCAAACTGATGTATTTGAATAGTGCTGTTGAAGGAGAATATTAAAAGTACCATGAACTGCCAGAAGAATAAATCTGTGTTAGAAGAAGAACATTCAGAATGCTCCTTGGAAGCCAGGATGGCCAGACTGTGTCTGCCATACTTTGGACATATTATCAGGAGGGACCAGTCCTGGGAGAAGGACATTATGCTTCAGAAAGTGGAGGGTCAGTGAAAAAGAAAATCCCTAATGAGATGACTGGCACAGTGGCGACAGCAATGGGCTCAGCACCAATGGTCTCAAGATTGGAGCAGAACAAGAAAGTATTTTGTTCAGTTGTGTGTAAGGTTGTTATGAGTCAGTTTCGACTCTGTGGCACCCAACAATAACACAATCTTATGTATAACTGTTCAGGCTAGGACATTATAAACAAAGGTTCAAAAAGCACATTATAAACAAATCTTACTTGTGATTTTAGAGTAAAAAATTAAACACTAAATAAATGAAATGTCTGGTGTTAGATGCCATTGAATCAGTTCCAACTCAGCCATCCTCACAGCGGTTACACTTCAAAGTGCTGCGGCCAGTTTCTGCCACTGTCCCAACCCATCTCACTGCTGGTCTTCCTCTTTTGTGCCCTCTACTTTCCCAAGTATAATACCCTTCTCCAGGGACTGGTCCCTCTGGAAAATATGTCTGAAAGCCTTTGCACAGTCAATAAAGCACAAGTAAACATCTTTCTGGTATTGTCTGCTTTCCACAAAGATCCACTTGACGTCAGCAATAATGTTCCTATATCCATGTCCTCTTCTGAATCTGGGGTGAACTCTGGCAATTCCCTGTAACTGTACTACTGCAGCCATTTAAAAATTATCCTCAGCAAAACAAAATTCAACGTAATGTAAGTGGCGCAATTACGTCACAAAGATGGCGGACACTGGAGACTACTGTTCTGATTGAAAATCTGTTTACAGATTTGAAACCACAAAAGACTTCCCTCCAGCCAGAGATTTCTAGAGTTCTTGCGAGGATTTCCCCCTCCCCCTTTTTTCCTGCCTTTCGAAATAACATAGTTGGCACATATAGCATAGCTGGTGCCCTTGACCAGGCACCATGAAAGCCGCATCGCTTGCATTGATTACGTCACATAAAGGTGGAGGACGCCGAAGCGGTTCCAAATAAGAACGTTGACAGTCGTTATAAAAAAAGAGAAGGAACCGCGAGACCCTCCAACTCCCAAACGGTACCTTACTACAGCAAAGCAAGATCTGGCGGGAGAACTTCTTGATTCAATTAGCCGGAAATTGAGACCTAACGAATCCTTGCATCATGGCGTCACAGCACTGCGCGTGCGCGACCTCCTGTCAAACGTGCTGACAGAGGACAAGAAGAAAAAATGCGGGAGGAGCCGCCAATCCCTGGTGGAGCAAAATGGCTCAGGGCATGGTAATGATGCAGAATGGTAATAACACTTCATCCAAATGTTACTTTTCTGATGTGGCTGTGGAAAAAGTAAAAACACTTCTTAGATGTCATGAAACATTTAAACATTGGCTATTATGGCTTTCGTTTATCTCTTAACATAAAATATTATATTGACTGTACGTTTGGGAACATATTATTTGCCCTCCAGATAATAAACTCCTAATAAAAATCCTCACAAGCCACCACAGTACATTCATCGTGCGGCAGACGTTCTTGGCTCACGTGGGCCGCGACCATCTGGAACCTGCGGAGAAACAGGCGCTGAAGCCGCTGGTGGAGGAAGAGTTGCTGAAGATGCAGGTGGATGAAGCAGGTACCAGGGAGAAGCAAGACCTTTCAAAAAAGGTGAAGAGGCCTCGCACTCCCTCCAGTGACCCAGAGAGAAAAAGGTCTCTTTCAATTCAGAGTCAGAGCTCAGCTCTGCAGCCTCCAGTCCAGAGTGTTTGGGCTCCCCAGCGAAGAAGGAAGAAGCAGTCAGTCCAAGGTAATCCACAAAGAAAGAAATGGAGGAGAGCAGCGATCAGGAAGAGCAGAAGAGGGATGTGACTGCCAAGATGAAGGAGAGCAGTGAGGAGGAAGAGGAAAGCTCTGCTAGAACAAACAAGGTCTGGAAGGAAGAGAAGAGTGAGGAAGAGGAGTACAAGGGCCGAACTAGGAAGAAAACTGTGACAAAGAAAAATAAACAAGACAGCACAAGGCCTCAGCCAGTAAGAAGCAGGCCAGGAAGGAGAGCAAGGACAGTGAGGAGGATAGGAAGGAGGGGAAAGAGGAAGAAAGGAGCTAAAAGCCACCATGAAAGTGAAATGGATGAGAAAGGGAGACAGTTGAGGATGGGAAGGGGAAGACAGGTGAGGATGGGAAGGGGGAAACAGGTGAGGGTGAGGAAGGGGAACGCAGGTGAGGATAAGAAGGGGGAGATGCCAGCCAAGAAGAAAGAGGGCAGAGAGGTGGAGGGAGAAGAGAGCAATGAGGAATGCAGACACAGAGCCAAGAACAATTGGGGGGAAGGTTAGTTTGACAGGAGAGGAGCAGAGCTTTAAGCAGAGAAGCAGAACAGGTAGAGTGGAACAGAGAGAAAGAGAGGAAGCAGGCAGTGAGGATGATACTGGGGAAGAGAGAAAAAGCAAGAACAGGAGCCAGTGTAAGCGTGGAAAAAGGCAGAGTGGAAGCAGCGTGGAGGACAGGGAAGACAGCTGCAGGAAGGTAAGCCTAAGAACAAAGGGCAGCCAATGTGGACAGTACCAATAGTGAGGAGAGTGACTTGGAGAGGGAAGTAAGTGGGAGTGAGGCAGGTCAGAGTCCCAAGGAATAACCACTCTTCCAAGAAGACCTTCAAGAAAGGCAAAAAGACGGGAAGCTCCTCTTCCTCCTCAGATGAGAGTCCTGAGACTAAAGGCAAGAAGGCTGTCTATGGCCATCGTGGTGAGGACCACCCAGCTGTGACGAGGCTAAAATGCTACATCCGGGCTTGAGGGGCCTATAGCAACTAAAAGAAGCTGCTGGCCTCATGTCTATTGCACAAGGAGAGCCTGAGTGTCCTTGGGGCAGAGCTGGAAGCCCTGGGCATATAGGATAATCCTTCCATGGAGAAGTGTCGGGCCCTGAAGGAGCAATGAGAGGAAGCAACTCCTTGGATATTGCCAACATCATCAGTAGTTCAGCCAGGCCATGCAGATGGGCAGCAGCCTCCTCAGAGGAAAAGTGGCCCGCCCCCCACCCCTAGACTGGCCATATTCACATGGCATCATCAGCAATGATGGCGAGATGACCTGAGCTTCCTGTCCCCTTGTACCAAGTTTAGATAGATAACACCCTGTTCTGTGCCTGGAGAGTTAAAGCAGCTTTCTCTGGAGAAGATATACAGTCTCAGGGAAGTAAGTTGTTGGGACCCTACTTCTTGGCTTCATTTTCTCAGTTTAAGGCATTTATTTTTTATGATTCAATAAACGAGTGTTTGGGGGTAGAATTAAATGTAATGTATAGAAAATAAATCACACATCTATATATGCATTACAGTCTAGAGGGTTAGCTCAAGAATGCAGAGTTGACTCAGTATCAGAAAATCTTTTCATGTAACAAGAATACATGATGATCTTAACAGATGCATATATCATTCAAGACAGGCAGACTCTAACAGATAGACCCAGATCTCAAGGCTTAGCATCCACCCACCCAGTGATATTGAGTTGATTCTCTATGACAGAGTAGAACTGCTCCATAAGGTTTCTAAGGCTGTAAATCTTTACAAAATCAGACTTTTTTTGTCTTTCTCCTGTGAAGCATCTGGTGGGCTCAAACCACTAAACTTTCAGTTAGCAGCTCAGTGTTTAAGCCACTGAACCACTAAGGCTTACATCAGAAGGGTTTAGTTTTTGCTCATGTAAAGTTCACTGAGGGTAATGTGATCCTCCTCCATCTCACAGCCCTGTCATCTGGATCAGGTTCAAGAACACCGCTACAGGGGAAGAGGAGAACAGGGCAAACAAAGTTAAGTACCTCAGCTCAAAAGTGCCACATATCCCTTTCGCTCAGTTTTGGTGTAGCAATGTGGAATGAGCACTGGACTGCTAACTACAAGGTCGGTGGTTCAATCCCACCAACCACACCTTGGAATCTATGGAAGGAACTGACTCAATGGCACTTAACAAAAACACAGTTCATTGGGCAGCATTAATCTCATGGGGCTCTAGAAAGTTTAGGGGAGCACATGGAATATTTGATAAGCACTATAGGAGTCCTGTTCTTCAGATTATCTCTAAATTCAGGTGGGATATATTTTGGTCATATTTTGGTGTGGCACTGTGGGTTCAGGCAATGGACTGGAAGGTTGATTTGAATCACAGGATTCGTGGTTCAAGTTCACCAGCCACTCCTTGGAAGCCCTGTATAGGGTCACTATGAGTCAGAACTGACTTGAGGGCACTTAAGAACAACAACAACAATGCAGAACAATCATTTGACAAAATTTATCACCCACTTATGATGAAAACAAGAGGCTATTCCTATGTGAAACCTGGGAGAGGGAGAAGAATGTCTCTCTTGTATCATTTTTGTCACATTAATATATGCCTTGTTACTTTACTAGAGGTGGACATCCTCTCTCTCAAGCTTACTTGTGTCAGACAGTGGAGAGCTGGAGAACTCAGCAGGGCAGTGAGACCCCTCATAGGTCCCCAGGCCAGAAAGAGAATTCAAGATTGTAATCTCAATACTGGATAAAAGGACCACTAACTTTTCTTGAACTTTAACAGAAGTATGATTTCTGACATGCAACCAACCTCTCTGGGTTTGTCTCATATAAATCACTCCATTTTTTCACAGCTTTTATACTTAATCTTTATTTGTATTTTTGTTACAAAGAAAACTCTTCAAGATAGTTTTTGTTTGTTTGTTTCTTTGTTTTGCTTACTTATGGATTCTCATTACCTGGCACAGAGCATGGTCTATCCTAGAGTTGCAATAACATTTAACAAATGAATAAATGATTATATGAATGAAAAAATCAAATTCATTCTTTGAGTGACTTGTTAGATTTTGTTGTGGTTAAGTGCCATTGAGTTCGTTCTGACTCATAACAACCCTACATAGGGTTTCCGAGAAGTGGGTAGTGGGTTTGAACCACCAACCTTGTGGTTCAAACTGACCTTGAGGTTCAGTTCTTATCCTACAGCACCACGCTAGGACTCCTATAGGAACTCATAGGCTAGTATATCACAAATCCTGGGGGATTTAAATGAGGATGTATAAATCTTACATAGATTCCAATTTCAAATGCCTAGATTAATCTGAATTCTAGAATCCTGTAAGTGTTCATCTTGCTGCCATTTGTAATGCATTGGAATCCAAGTCTACACGCTTTCACATTGGGGTGATTCCCATTAATGATTATGCTTTGACTGTTGTGGAGTTGATTTTATTTTCTTCAACTTCAGTTTAGAATCGCATATGAATAATGGATGGTTTGTTCTGCAGTTGGCTCCTGACTTTGTCTTGACTGGTAATATTGATCTTCTCCATTGTCACTTATCACAGATGTAGTAGATTTGATTTTTGTGCAATCCATCTGGCAAAGTCCATCTCATATACAGTGATCATTTGTGCTATTTCCAATGGATAAATCATTGGTTTTATAGAATTCCATTAAGCGATATCCTGTGTCATGCTGATCACCAAGACTGTATTTTTCAGCTATCAATCCTTTTTCATTACTAATCCTTGCATTCTAATCACCAGTAATCATCAATGCATCATGACTGCATATTTGATCAATTTCAGACTGTAGCAGTTCATAAAAATCTTCATTTTTTTCATTTTTGGCACTCATAGTTGGTGCACAAATCTGAATAATAGTTGTATTAGCTGATCTTCCTTGTTTTGTTGTTGTTAGGTGCCACCAAGTTGGTACAGACTCCTCGCATCCTTATGTGCAACACAATGAAACATTGCCTGGTCCTGTGCCAACCTCACAATAGTTGCCAAGTGTGAGCCCATTGCTGCTGCCACTGTGCCAATCTATCTTGTTGGGGATCTTCCTCTTTTTTGCTGACTCTTCACTCTACCAAGCAGCGTGATGTCCTTCTCCCGGGACTGGTCCTGATAATACATCTGAAATATGAGAGATGAAGTCTGGCCATCCTGGCTTCTAGGGAGCAATCTGATTGTACTTATTCCAACACAGATTTGTTTTTTCTTCAGGCAGTCCATAGTACTTTGAATATTCTCCTTCAACAGCACAGCTCAAATGCATTAGTTCTTCTATGGCCTTCCTTAATTCATTGTCCAACATTCACATGCTTATGAGGTTATTGAAAATACCATTGATTTGGCACAGGTGCACCTTAGTCCTCAAATTGATGTCTTTGATCTTGAACGCTTTAAAGAGGTCTTGTGCAGCTTCTTGGCAGCTGTTTCCATGAATGTTGATGGTAGATATGAGCAAAATAAAGTCTTTTGACAGCTTCAATCTTTTCTCAAACATTATCTTAATGTTATTTACTGTTCCAGTGTTGAGATTTTTGTTTTCTTTACATTGAGGTGCAACCCATACCAAAGACTGTGATCTTCGTCAATGTTTTACTTTCTCTTCACTTTCAGTAAGCAAGTTTGTATCATCTGCATATTGCAGGTTGTTGATGAGTCTGCCTTGTAGGAGTATGAATATTAACCCATCACTGACAGTATCATAATTCAGGACAGATCTTAAAATGTTCTTTTTTATGATGAATGCATATGTTGTACCTCCTCAGTTTGTCATTCCTGGCATAGATATTTTTCAAGAATAACATTTCATTTTTGAAAACGTTCAATTTTCCCTTACTCATACTTTGTACATTCCATGTTTTGTTTATTAATAAATGTCTACAGCAGTTGCTAGTAATGCCGTATCAGCAAATGAAGGACTTGAATACTTTACTTCATTCATATAATTAAAGTCAATCTTAGTTTTCCTCGGTCATATTTTGAGAACATTCCAAACTGAGAGGTTCACCTTCCAGCACTTTATTGGACAACATCCTATTGGTATCCATATGATTTTTCATTGGTTAATTTTGGGGAGCAAATCACTTGGCCTTTCTTCCTAGTCTGCCTTAGTCTGGAAGCTCAGCTGAAACCTATCCACCATGGGTGACCCTGCTGATATTTGAAATACTGGTGGCATACTTTGAAATAACTCCAAAGGCAAATTCACTTAAGAACTATGCTCTTGGCTTTGCTACAAACGTCATTTAGAAATATCATCTCAAACTAGGGTACAAGTAAAAAGCACTGCAAAGCCATAGCAAATACGTAGAGCACTGTTTCAGTTGCTTTATTTATTTAGTAGACTCAGAAAGCAAGTCACATAATGTTATTTTAAATATTATTAGCACATAAACAAAGACAGGCATAATGCATGGCTCTAAATTTTAACAGAAATATCTTAGGTCTCACAAATGAATTCCTAATGAATTTGTCCCACATCCAAATGAAAATGGAGTCATTAAAACAGAATCAAATGTTAGACTGAAAACAGAAATACTTAGAGACCTCGATAACCTTGGAGTAATTATAACATATAGTGGAAATAGCATCGGGCTAGAAGTTAAGAAAACAACAACCAAACTTGTTGCCTTTGAGTAGAGTCTGGCACATGGCAACCCCATGTGTAATAAAGTAGAACTGCTCCACAGGTGTTCTTGGCTATAATCTTTATTGAGCAATTTGCCAGGCATTTATCCCTGGCATCACTGTGTGGGTTCAAACCACCAAACTTTATGTTAGTACACAAGTGAAAACTATTTTACTATCCAGGGAACACAGGATTAGAAAATTAAATCCTGAATTACTTTACATTGGGCAATTCACTTAGTCTCTATGGAGTTTGATTTTTCCCATTTAACAAATGACTAAACTAGATTTGATGACCTCTGAGCTCCCTTCCAACTCTTAACAGTTGGGTTGAGTCAGCCTTAGCATCACCCACAGAGTTGGCAGTGATCAATTTCCTTGGCACACTTCACTTTTCTGGTTTGACCTACGCTACTTCCACATTGTTTTCTCTCATTCTCTGAGCATGGCCACAGACCTGCAGAAAAGGCACTCTCCACAAATGAACTTTCTTGTCTCAGATCCATTTGTAAGAAGTGAAGTAGCCTATAAATGTCATACACAAGACATTCTTGGTTGAGTTACAAGAGCTTCTGTCACTTTTAGCCTCTTTTGATGAAAAGTCCATTTCCAGTGAAGTTGTATAAAAACATGACAAATAGTCTCTGACCTCAAAAACATAAAAGAATAGAAAAACTCTTTCTAAAACTTATAAAGAGAGCTTGTACTTTGGAATATTATAAAAAATGTTATTGATAGAACAGTAGGAACCTGGAGTTACTTATACCAGGGAAACCTGAGTCTCTTTCCCTGTCCGAACTGTGGGCTCTTTCTTCATTTAGTCTCGACAGGCTGGAAGACTGGGAGGCGAGTGCTTAAGAGAGAGTTCATTCAGGCTTCAAGGTTAGACTAGGACACAGGTCCACTTCCGCCATGTTATAGCTGTGCACATGGGGGCACCATGAGTTAGAACCAACTCACCAATAGCTAAAGCAACATGGGACCTTAATTCCACTGACACTCAATTTCCTTATTTGAAGTAGATGAAGATGATAAAAACATTATTATTGGACTATCTTGGGATTGAATGTAATAACATCTCTTAGTCATTTGGCATGGTGTCTGGAAAATAAGAGGAACAGTATAGAGGTTGTTGCTGTTGTTAAGTGCAATCAGATTGAGCACCTCCTCACGGTGACCCCACATACAGAGGACTGAGACACTGCCCTAGTTTGCACTATCCCCATGATTAGTTGCATTGAGAGCCATAGGATTTTCATTGATTGAGTTTTGGAAGTGGCCCAACATTCTTACCACTATAAGTACTTCAAGGCTGTGAAGTAGTAAAGGGTTATCATTTTTCTATTTCCAGACCTATTTTCTATTTCCTCATAGCGGTTAGTTCCTTTACTTCTTCAATTTTCTTTCTTGATAATGTAGCTTCAGCTATACCTGAAGTAAAACTTGTCCTCTGAAACTACTAAATTGGAAAGGTCTGGAGAACACGGATAACTGAAAATGGCAATTCTCAGTCCTCTCAACTAATACTACTACCATTAAAAGGCTTTCCTGATTTTGACACCACTTCTGAGCAAAGTAGAAACAATGCACAACCACATTTACAAAGTTCTTGGTCTCCTCTGGAGAAGACGAATTCCATTAAAGAAGCAAGCAAATTTACATTCATAATATGTTTTAGTGGAAATGCTATTCTTGAGGAGTCCTTGATATGGCACTGTAGGATGAGCACTGGTCTAGTAACCACTGTTCCTCAAAACCCTATGCAGGGTCACTATGAGTCAGAACCGACTTGATGGCACTTACAACAACCACCATAACTAAATTCTATAATGCATTTTTATTTAGCAAAGCTGTGTTTGGCAATAAAAATAATAAGAAATCATCATATAGAATAATTTACAACTTAACATTAAAGAGGCAAGAGAGGCAGAAGTCAAATATAAAATAGCAAAAGGCTTTTGAAAAAAACTTTGCTGGAAAGCATGGTCATCTTACCTAGATTGTAAGTTAAATTTAGTTATGTTATATTGCCTCCACTTTATTCATTTCTCTAATGCATTATCAAGGACAATCAGAGTCATGTAGTAATCTAAAGAGCTCTTTAGTAATCTAGAATTGATTAATACCTATTGGCATTGTTGTTGTTGTTGTTAAGTGCCGTCGAGTCGGTTCCGACCCATAGCGACCCTGTACAGGGTTTCCGAGGGTGTAAATCTTTACGGGAGTA
>NW_006408637.1:3706355-3731154 GCF_000296735.1 Chrysochloris asiatica
GTAACCACTACACTACCAGAGCTCCTATACCTATCGGCATAGGTATCAACAATTAATATAAACAATATATATTGTTTCTAAATAACACTTGGCTTAATCAGCAATAACAACAAAATTTAAAATCCACAAACAGTCCTCAATTATGCTGTGATTTTCTTTGATATTTAGTAGCTCTCTCATTTACTTACAGATTCCACCAACTTAAAAGCTGAAAATTATTTTTCTCAAGGAAACAATATCACAATCTGTCACTAATCTCAAGCCAAGAGCTGTTGTAGTCATTTAGAACTACACTTTCTCCTTATAAAAGAAACCAAGCAAGAATGTTTCTGTTTGTCAAATAGGTAGAAGGGGAATGGAAAAGAAGCTAGACAATAAATTCATTTTTTTCCACTTAGGGGAAATGAAGTTGGGTATATGCATTAAATCTGCTTTATACCAATGTCTGTGTAACCACGTAACTGTGAAGACAGGTTTTTCTGACAAATCAGCGGAGCTAGCCTCACAATGGAGTACTGCTGGTGCGGCACTATGGGTTCATGCTCTGGACTGCAAAGTCTGTTTGAACTGCAAGGTCGGAAGTTCAAGCTTACCAGTTGCTCTTCAGAAACCCTGCACAGGGTCAACTATGAGTTGGATTTGATTTGATGGCACACAAAACAACAGCCTCACAACATTGATAGAGTCCATCATTACAATCTTAGTTTAGCATTGTTTAGATTAATGTTTCCATAAGATAATACCCCTGGAAGGATGATCTATGAAGGAACAGGAAACCTTATTGAGCCTTCCCTTGAAGACTTCCCAGCTGGGTCTTTTTTTTATTAAGTTTTTGTTGTGAATTGATTGAAGGTTTACAGACAAGTTTTTACTTTTAACAAGTCATACACTTTGTTTCATCTCAATGATTGCAATCCCCTCCAAGCAACAAGTTATTCCATTTCTTAGATGTGATTCTTCTTTCCATTCCACCCACTTTCCCATCCCTTTTCAATCCACCCACTTTCCCATCCCTTTTCAATCCACCCACTTTCCCATCCCTTTTCAACTTTATCTTTAAGTAAACACTACCTTTTTTATTTTGAATGATTGATGATTAGCATACCTCACCAGTGTTGTTGGACCCCCAATGTACCTATCTACTGAGTGATTGAGAATTGGGCCATGAAAGTGGATTCCTTTCTGTTGTTTTTCTGTTTTCTAATTCTCTTATTTCTGCTCTAAACTTAATTTATTATTATTTTTTTTTGTTCTGTTGACTGTGGGCTTACTTAGCTGGTCTTTTTCTAGTTGTTGGAGGTTTTGTGTTAATGTATTGATTTTAGTTCTTTCTTCTTTTTAACATGTGCATTTATTGCTATAAATTGCCCTCCAGGCACTGCTTTTTCTGTATCCCATTTACTTTAGTATGTTGTGTTTTCATTCTCATTTGCGTCAAGAATTTTTTTTATTTTTTCTATTACCCAGTGGCTTTTTGTTTTGTTTTGTTTTTATTGTGAATTGCATGATAGTTTACATGGGAGAACTCATCATTTCATTGTAATGTTTACAATCCCCTCCATCCATTATCATTCAACAGTATTTGCTTGTATTTTTGTTTTGTTTTGTTTTTTTGGTGGGGGGATGTATGCAGATGTATACAGAAACACTCAGGTATATGTAATCATTTAAACATTAAAGGGCACATTCTGCAAGCCTGCCTCCTGGCCACCAGCACAGAGCCGTTCTCTTTCCATGAGTCTAGTCTTCAGTAGCTCGTTCTCTCCATGTCCTCATCTCTATCTCCATTTCTTACCCAGTGGTTTTTAAAGAGGATATTATTAATCTTCCATGTGTTTAATTTTGTTCCCTTGCTTTTCCTGTTTTTGAGTTCTAATTTTATAGCATCATGATCTAAGAAGATGGTCTATAGTGTTTTGATGTTTTTTAATTTCTTGAGGCTTGTTTTATGGCTTAACATATGGTCTGTTCTGGAGAATGTTCTTTATGCACTGGAAAAAATGTGTATTCTGCTGTTGTTGAGCGCTCTGTATAAATCTATGAGGTCAAATTGATTGATTGTGTTGTTTAGTTCCTCTACGTCTTTGCTGAGTTTCTTTATGGTTGTTCTGTCCTTTTTTGACAGCGGTATATTAAAATATCCCATAATAATAGCAAGATATTTTAATATACCACTGTCACAAGAAAATTAGAAAACAGCAAAACAATAGAAAAAATAAACAAGACAAGAAGCTGGTTCTTTGAAAGAATTAATAAAATCGACAAACCAATGGCAAATGTAACAAAAGAAAATAGGGGAAGACATAAATAGCATACATAAGAAACAACATGGGAGACATCACAACAGAAATCATGAATATAAAAAGGATAATAACACAAGATAGCTCTTCCTCAGAAACCCACTACAGGCTCACTATGGCTTAGAACTGACATGATGATGGCACTTAACAAGAACAAATTATTATAGAGTTCTTTCTTTACTCTTAGTACACTTTGATTTGCATATATGGAGGCTATTTCATTGGGAGCATAAATATTTATTATGGTATGTCCTCCTATTCAATTGACCCTTTAATCATGAGCTAACATCCTTCCTTGTCTCTTATGCAAGGGATTCTTGTTGAGCCTTTGTAGAGTATAGGGCCTTAGGTGGAATCCTGAGCCCCCATCCATAACCTTCTGAACTGAGATATTCTCACTTGAAAGGCTATTCAGGACAACCCAGAGGGGCTATAGGAACAGAAGATACTTCTTGAAGGAAAGACCATCAGAAGAAAAATAAAAAACAGCAGACTAGTTGACTATTACAAGAATAAGCAAGCTGTTTGCCTGGGAGCCATCAAGGCAAGCCATCAAGCCCCTTCAGGATAAACCCTCTTTCAAGACTGTAACTCAAAGGGAACACACAAGTAGGCTTGTAAGCTTGCTGGTGACCATCTTGGTCTACTCATGAGTGAAAGTGGGGGAAAGGCAGTAATAAACACATGGGCTGAGTTCAACCATGGTCCATAGACTCCTGACAACCTTGAGATGAGAGAGAGAAGAGGAAGTGTTGGTTGGTCTGCAGTTTCAGGAGACTTGGAAACTCTGGCTAGAGCTGAGAGTGAATTGTCCATCTGATATGAAGTGGGGGGAGGGCTGCAAGAATGCCCAAGCTTGCAGATAGTACCCTTTTGACTTAGCTTGGATGGCTTGATTATCAGAACTCAACTGGAGGAAGATAAAGAAATTTGATACTGGAAGCAAGTGTAAATTGCTACAATTTGATAAACTTGATTTTTACTTACGGATATAGTAGCTCAAAACACCAATGGAGAAGGAAGGAATCTTCACACCAAAGATCAAGCCTATCCCCTCAGTATACAGGGTTGATAGGGATGGGCAACTTAGACATTGGCTATCTAAGATGGGAGGCTATAAAGGCACAAAGTGGTTTACAAGTTTTCAAGAGGGAGCTTAATTTCAGAGCAAGGAAGCAGGGGCAGGTAGAATTCACACTGAATAGTTATTATCGTGTCTAGGTGGGTATGGTGAAAAGAAAAGCATATAGGATTTTTTTGATATGTAACAGTGAATGATTGTTATCATGACTAATTGTGACTGTCACAACTGTAAAGGTAGAAATTATGTAACAAAAGGGGGGAATAGTTAATCTTGCATTCCAGGAACAGAAGACCCTAGGATCATCAAAAGGGAAGAACAGGAGGAATGGACCAGGAGATCCTAAACAGAGAAGAGTGATCCCAGAGATGGAGGCAGAGGTAATGGCATGAAGAGATAGAACAGTTTAGGACTCTAGACTCAGGAAAAGAGAAAAACTGAGTGCTAAAAGGCAGTAGGCTGGCTTGCAGAATGTGCCCTTTGGTTGTTTAAAGGATTGTATATTCCTATTTGTTTTTTATGTATATCATGGGAGAAAGGGGAGAGAATAGAGGCCAATATTGTTGACTTATGGTGCATGGAGGGGATTGTAATCATTGCAATGAAGCAAAGTGTGATTGGTTGAGTGCAAAACTGACTTCCTGTAATGTAAAGTATCAGTTAATTCATAATAAAAGCTTTAAAAAAGAAGATGAGATCAGGAAAGGAAAAGCATAGAGTCAAAGAGCTGCTGGAAAAAAATTTCCTAACATGACTTGGTCATGATGTATTATTTTCTTGATAGGCTGTTGAAGTCTATTGACTAGTATTTTATTGAGAATTTTTGCATCTATATTCATGAAGGATATTGGTCTATAATTTTCCTTTTTTATGATGTCCTTGCCTGCTTTTGGTATGAGGGCCATACTTCATAAAATGTATTTGGGAGTTTTTCATCCTTTTTTATATTCTGGAATAATTTGAGTACAATTGGTGCCAACTCTTCTCTGACTGTTTGGAAAATTCAATACTAAAGCCATCTAGGCCTGGACTTTTTATTGTTGGGAGGCTTTTAAAGACCTGATCAATTTCTTCCTTTGTTATAAATCTGTTCAACTTTTCTAATTCACTCTGTGTTAGTTTAGGTAGGTTGTGCTTTTCTAAAAATGTATCCATTTTCAAATTTGTGGGAGTACAACTCTTCCTAGTATTCTATTATTATTATTATTATTATTATTATTATTCCACTGGCTCTGTTGCGAAGCCATCCATATCATTTCTTATACTATTTTCTTAGTCTCCCCCTTTATTTTGTCAGATTTGCCAATGATTTGTAAATTTAATTAATCCTTTCAAAGAACCAACTTCTTGTCTTGTTGATTCTTTCTATTGTTTTTCTATTTACTAATTCATTTATTTCTGCCCTAATCTTTATCATTGCTTTTCTTCTGGTGACTGTAGGCCTACTTTGCTTGTCTTTTTCTAACTGTTGGAAATGGTGTGCTAATGAGTTAATTTGGGCTTTTTCTTATTTTTGCAAGTGTGTATTGCTATAAATCGAAGATTATTAACTCTTGGGCATTCAGGCAGCACTTCACATTATGAAGGAATGCTGCTGTTGTTGCTGTTGTTAGATGCCATAGAGTCAGTTCTGACTCATAGTGACACTAAACACAACAGAAGTAAGCACTGTTTGGTCCTGAACATCCTCACAATTATTGTTAAACTTGAGCCCATTGCTGTTGCCACTGTGCCAATCCATCTCATTGGGGGTCTGCATCTTTTTCACTGGTCCTTTATTTTACCTAGCATGAAGTCATTCTTCAGAGACTGGTGTCTCCTGATAATACGTCCAAAGTATGAGACATGAAGTCTCACCATCTTGGCTTCTAAGGAGCATTCTGGTGGTACTTCTTCAAATATAGATTTGTTTGTTGTTCTAGGAGTCTATGGTACATTTAATATCCTTTTCCAACACCATAACTCAAGTGTATCAATTCTTTCTATGGTCTTACTTATTCATTGTCCAATAGTCACTTGCATATGAGGCTATTTCACCACTTGTTTGTTAGTTTGTCTTATTGTGGTGACTTGAAAGCTATGTGACTAGAATTTTAAATGCCAGCTGGGTAACTCATGGTGGACAGATTTCACCTGAGCTTCCAGACTAACATAGACTACAAAGACGGAGAGACAGACTACTTCTGAATATTTAGTCACCGAAACTTTATGAAAAGCATGGAACACTGTCAGATAGCAGTATAATATTGAATATTGAAACATGAAGAGCGCCAGAATATTGTCAGATACAGTGCTGGAAGATGAGCCGCTCAGGATGGAAATCATTCAAAATATGTCCGTGAGTGAGCTCTCCTCAAAGTAGAGTTGACTGTGATGATGCAAATGAAGTAAAACTTTTGGAACCTTTGATGCTGAAGGGCACTATTCAAAATGAGGAGAAATAGCTGTAAACATCCATTAATAATCATAACATGGAATGTATGAAGTATGAATTTAGGAATACTGAAAATTGTCAAAAATGGAATGCAATGCATAAAGGTTTCTATCCTAAGCATTAGTGAGCTGAAATGGACTGGTATTGGCCATTTTTAATCTGACAACCACATGGTTTACTATGCCAGGAATGACAAATTGAAGAGGAATAATGTCACATTCATCATCAAAATGAGCATTTCAAGATCTATCTTGAAGTACAACACTGTTTGTAATAAGATACTATCCATATACCTACAAGAAAGACCTGAATCCTGGTGTGGTGCTGTGGTCTAAAGCACTGGACTGCAAGGTTCATTTAAACCACAAGGTCGATGGTTCAAATTCACCAGCAGCTCCTTGGGAACCCTATACAGGATCACTATGAGTTAGGACGGACTCAATGGCACTTAACAACAATAGCAATAAGGAAGACCGGCTAATAAGACTATTATTTAAATTTAAGCACCAACCACTAATGCCAGTGATGATGAAATTGAAGAATTATTTCAACTTCTTCAGTCTGAAAGCGATTAAACGTGTAATCAAGATGTATTGATAATTACTGGTGATTGGTAGGCAGAGGTTGGAAACAAAGAGGAAGGATCAATTTTTGGAAAATATGACTTAGGTGATAGAAACGATACTGGAGATTGCATGATAGAATTTTGCAAGAACACTGATTTCTTCACTGCAAAGACATTTTAAAAAAAACTTTTTATTGTGAATTGAGTGCAGGTTTGCAGAGCAGATCATCAGTTTTACATTCAACAAATCATTAACTTTGCTTCAATACATGATTGAAATCCCCTGCGTGCAGCAACAGTTAACAGCATTGCAAAAACCTTTTTTAAACAACATATGTGCATGGACCACAACAGATGGATTACACAGAAATTAAATTGACTGCATCTGTGGAAAGAGACACTGGAAAAGTTCCATATAATCTGCTAAAACAAGGCCAGGGGCAGACTATGGAACAGACCATCTATTACTCATACTCAAATTCAGGCTGAAGCTGAAGAAAATTTAAAAAATAAATCAAGTCCATGTAAATAAAAAAATTAACTTTGGAAAAACCCCACCTGAATTTTAGAGATAATCTCAAGAACAGATTTTATGAATTAGACAATAATGACCTAAGATCAGAAGAGTTGTGGGATGGCATCAAGAACATCATATAGAAAGGAAGCAAAAAGATCATTAAGAAAACAAGAAAGAAGGAAAAGACCAAAATAGATGTCAGAAGAGACTCTGAAGATTGCTCTCCAGTGTAGAGATGCTAAAGCAAATGGAAGAAATGAGGAGGTAAAAGGGCTGAATAGAAAAATTTAAAGGACAGCTCATGAAGACAAAGTAAAATACTTTAATGAAATGTGCAAAGACCTGGAGTAAGAATGCCAAAAGGGACGAACACAGCTCAGCATTTCTCAAGTTGAGGGAACTAAAGAAAAAAATTCAAGCCTTTTCTTGCATTGTTGAAGGATTCTATAGGCAAAACTTTGAATGAAGCAGAAAGTATCAAAAGAAGATGAAGGAATACACAGTCACTGTACAAAAAGAAATCAATGTGCAGCCACTTCAAGAGATAGCATATGATCAAGAGCCAAAGAGATTGAAGGAAGAAGCCCAAGGTGCACTGAAGGCATTGACAAAGAACAAGTTCAGGAATTTATGGAATACAAATTGAAATTCTTCAACAAACTAATTCAGTACTGAAGGCACTTACTCATCTATGCCAAGAAGTTTGGACGACATCTACCTGGCCAACAGATTGGAAGAGATACATATTTGTTCTTTGTTCACTGTTAATGAAGTTCAGTTTAGGATGGATTTGGCTGATGTTGGTTGTTTCTGCTGATCCACTGTATAGCAGCTGGTGTTGCTTCTTGCCCAACTGGTGGGACTGTAGATGGTATGGTATGGCTGCAATTGCTGTCTCCTGTAAGTTTAGGCAAGAAGAGAAGACACACAAAAGAGAGAAGTAAAACAAATACAAACTAGCAAACAACTAAGAAAAAAAGAACATAGTAAAGAGAAAGAAAAAAGAAAAAAGCAGGCAACACCTAGCAAAAGAATATAAACACCAAAGAGAAAAAGGAGGGAGAGGAAAATAATACAATAAAAAGAAAAAGATAAACGAGAGACAAAAAAGCACAAGCAGAATGTAGGACCCTATCCAGAAAAGCAGCAATACCAGAGATGGAGGCAGAGATGATGATATGGATAGATAGAGCAGTTGAGGACTCTAGACCCATGGGAAGAGAAACGCTGTGTGCTGATAGCCAGGAGGTAGGCTTGCAGAATGGGCCCTTTCGTTGGTTAAATGATTATATATATTCCTGAGGGTTTTTGTGCACATCCAAAAAAAGAGAGAACAGAGGGAATAGAAGCAAATACTATTGAATGAAGGTGCATGGAGAGGATTGTAATCACTGCAATGAAATGATGAGTGTAAAACCTTTGTTCTTCTATATGATCTATAACTCAAGTCACAATAAAAACTTTTTTTAAAAAAGAGAGAGAGAGAAAGAAAGAAACACAATTAGGGAGAGTAATGAGTAAAAGGGAAAGAGACCAGAGAGTAGTTGATTAATTGATTAATTAAAGAGGGATAAAAAATCAGTATAAAGAAGCTGAAAATAAAGAAGAAAAAAATGAAAGGAGAAATAGGAGAGAAAACAAGAGATACAAAGGCAAGGGAGAAAGAATAAAGAAACAAAAACAATGAAAGAAAAAAAAAAATAGGGCAGGCAGCAGTGGTGGCTCCCTCAACTGCAAATAACAAAGTCACCATGATTCTTCAGCAGCTCCTCAGGTTTTCCTCTGTCATTTGGTTCGCAGCCTCAGTCCATTTGTGGAAGAACATTGGTGTTACAGCAGTGGCATTTAAAAAGGAACTCGATCCTACACAGAAACTTTTTGTGGGCAAGATTAGAGAATACAAATTTAAGCAGCAGGCATCTGCAGGACCTGTTGATACTGGCCCAGAATATCAGCAAGAGCTGGAGAAGGACATTTTTAAGCTTAAGCAAACGTATGGTAAAGCAGACATAAATACCTTCCCTAACTTCACATTTGAAGATACCAAATTTGAAGTTGTTGAGAAACCTCAGTCCTGATGCAATACACAAAATTGATACTATAATTTGTCATGAATTCGTTGTACAATTAAGCAGTGATCAGAATTTGCATATTGCATAATTTAAAAAAATAGGGCAGGTGTCAGATGCAGAAAGAAGAGAATTCTGGGATCTCCTGCCAGCTGTGGATCTCACATCATGAGTGGGTAAGGGATACGACAGGAACACTCAACCCTAGATTGAGTTCCTTTAGGACTAGGTTTTGTTTGTTTTGTGTACCCAATCTATAAGTAGTTTGTGTAGACTCTAAAACAACTGGGTTACCAGGGTATTTTCATCCCGGGGGTTGGGGACCAAGAGTGAGATGTCCTTCTAGTCTATGGCTGACCAGGCAAGGCTCTGCAGGTCTGGAATAGGCCACACCAGATTTCAAGTGCCAGGTTGGTGCTGTCAGCTTCCCACACTCTCTGATGCAACTTTGACAGCCCAGAAAGCAGGAGCTTCCTTTGATTTATATGGATAGGAGCCAGCCACATCTATTTGTCTCTGCGAGCCACAGGTATGTTTCTGCAATGCTGATAAATTTTCTGATATTTAAAGCTGCTCATGAAAGCTAAAGATGGCTGCATCCATCTGGTTTCTGGCTCATATAACCAATCTATCCTTTATTTGCCATATCTGTTTAACTCGCTCCTAATAAGCTCCTAATAAGTAAGTCTACTTCTCTATCCCTTCCTCTGAAGCTCAGAGTTCCTGGGCTATCATCTGCATCTGTTTCATTTGGTTATCTGTGTCTTTTTTGTAGAGGGTCCATATAGCCTTTCTTCCCAATCCGCCATCTTGTTGCCTCTCCTCTTTACATGCACTTTTTGTGTAATCTTCACAATAACCTCTAATAGCAGTAATAACAATAATCTATGAGTGGATTTATAGGTAGACGCTTAAGCTGACCAGGTTTGGGAAGACAAATGGGAAGACACTCAATAATACATAGGTTTGAAAGCATATATTTCTACATATATATTTATATGTACTATAAATATAGTACAACATACAATGAGCCAAGTTATGAAAACTTCTTTGCCATATCCAAATATCTTGAGAGAATGAGTCACTGGATCTTAGGACAATAGAATCAGGGACATAGTAAGGGGAACATCAAGGTCAATTGGCACAACATAGTCCACAAAGAAAATGTTATACATCCTACTTTGGTAAATATTGATTGCCCTTACAAACTTATGAGCAGCACTTTAAGATGCAACTATTAGTCTGTCCTTGTCCAGAGGAAAGAAGGGTGAAGAAATCAAAGATTCATGTAAGCAATTAGCTCAAAGTAGTAATGGACCTCATGAGTCTCCTTGTGATGACCCTGAGACCAGAAGAATTAGGTAATGCCTGGTTTCCCTACCAAATGCTCTGAAAGGGATCACATTAGAAGGTCTTTGATAGAATGGGAGAAAAATGTATAACAAAACTCAAAATCACAATACAACAACAACAGGCTAACTGATCAAATAACAAGTGGTGAAACATCCAAAATATTAGCAATTAGTCATCCTACCAGCCAGGAACTGCTCTCACTCCATGGCTTAAGATCAAAACAGTAACAGCTTTTTCTTAAGGACAAAGTTCAGAAGGCAGGAAGGGGTAGGAAAGAAGGGAGAATAAAAATGGGAAACACAGGAAGAACTGGGATGAGTAATATTACAGTATGGTGATTGCAATCAATGGCTTGAAACAAAATGCTTATCAACTGATGAGTGGAAAATGGATTTTCTTTTTAATCTTTCATATGTCACAATAAGAAGTTAAAAAAATCATTTATTGACTCCTACTTGTTGCAAGTACTGTGCGCCAAATGGAAAGCTAAGTATAGCATATTATATTATTTCTTTTCTTTGGTTTGATGCTATTTTTCCAAAAAAAAACCAACGGGATGATTTATTGATTTGGTTTGATGCTATTTTTCCAAAAAAAACCAACGGGATGATTTATTGAATTTTTCCAAAAAAAACCAAAGGGATGATTTATTGAATGTAATGTAATTTTGCCTATACACTTTCAATTCACAATAAAAAATTTAAAAGAAAAAAAAAAAGTCTTCGACAACTTTTATCTTTTCTCCATTTATTAAGATGTCATTTATTTGTTCAGTTGGACCACTTGTTGTTTTGTTCTCTGCCACAGCCACACTCATTGCTGCATCTATGCCTTTTTTAGGCATCTCCACCTTCACCAGCTGTACCTTACAATTAGTTGCCTCCTGCACTAGCCACTTCTGTCAATTCAGTTACTGCTTGCTCGAACTTTCCAATACTTTGACCTTTTCCCCATAACCTCTAATTTCTCTTAACAACCAAGCCAAATTTTGTTAAAAGTTTGTCATATGCATGTATTTATATGAAAACTTTTTTTGGGGGGGGGCTTTAAATATGTAAGGAATTTATTAGTACTAGTCCTGGTGTGGCGCTGTGGGTTAATGCGCCAGACAACAAAGCTATTTGAACTGCAAGGTCGGTGGTTCAAGCTCACCAGCTGCTCCTCGGAAACCCTATACAGGGTTGCTGTGGGTTGGAACTGACTCAGTGGTACTTAACAACAACAACAACATTGTAACATAGCAAGGAATCTCAAAGATGACAGTGCAAAGCTGGTGAAACAGCTCAAGGTGAACATTAAGAAATCAGGTGGCTTCCACCTACCTACTCAATCATCCTTAGCATGTTGTCTTAATGTTGTCTGTAAGATTTTCCCACTTCTAGGCATTGAGTCTTGATTCCAGGTGAAAAAAGAAGAGTAAATATGAAGGGCAGATAGTGAATGCAGCTGACCCTATCCTTTTTTCCCTGGGAAAACAAAAATGCTAGCGATCTCAACTAATAGATTTCTGCTCCCATCTTATTGATTGTTATTCTTCTTGTTAGGTGCCATCTAGTTGTTTCCACACGTGTTAAACACAAAGAAACATTGCCCATCCCTGCGTTATATTCACAATTGTTATGTTAGAGTCCATTGTTGTTGCCACTGTGTCAATCCATCTCATTGGGGGTCCTTCTGTTTTTCATTGACCCTCTACCAAGTATGATGTCATTCTCCAGGCATGGTCAAAGTATAAACGAGGAAGTTTCACCATCCTGGCTTCCAAGGAGCAATCCTACTGTTTTTCTTGCATAACAGAATTTTTTGTTTCCCGAAATGCTATGATATGTTCAATATTTCTCTCAAACAACATAATTCAAATGCATCAATTCTTCTCCAGTCTTTTTTATTCATTGTCCAGTTTTCCCATGCACATGAGGCAATTGAAAAATACCATGACTTGGGCCAGGTTCACTTAAGTCCTCAAAAAGATATCTTTGCTCTTTAACACTTTAAAAAGGTCTTTTTTTTTTTAAATGTTTTATTGTGAATTATGTGATAGTTTACATGGGAAAACATTAGTTTTACATTCGTTCTATCATATATCGTTTCATTGCCATGGTTACAATCCCCTCCATGCATCATCAACCAACCAAAGGGTATACCCTACAAGCCTGCCCCTCGGTCATCAGCACACAGCCCCTCTCCCTCTCTGTGTCTAAAGTCCCCAGTCACTCCATCTCTCCATGTCATCATCTCTGCCTCCATCTCTGGCATCACTGCTTCTCTGGGTAGGGTCCTGCTCTCTGCTCTTTTCCCTTGATGGTCCCAGGGACCTCCACTCCTAGACTGAAAAGTTAATCACTTCCTTCTTAAAAAGGTCTTTTGCAGCACATTTTCCTAATGCAATATTAATTTCTGGACTTCTGCTTCCTTGAGTATTCATTATGGATCCAAGTAAAATTATATATTTGACAACATTAATCTTTTCCCCATTTATCATAATGTTATTTATTGGTTCAGTTGTGACGACTTTTGTTTCTTTTCATTAAGGTGCAATCCATAATAAAGGTTCTGGTCTTTGATCTTCATCTGTATTTCAGGTTCTCTTTGCTTACAGCTTTCAGCAATCAAGGTATATCATTTGAATATTGTAGGTTGTTAATGCGTCTTCCTCCAAACCTAAATACCTGGTTCATCTTCATACAGTCCAGCTTCTTGAATTATTTGCTCAGAATAAGTATGGTGAAAGGTCACCTTTGGAATGGGCACAATACGGATTACTTTAAATCTGTTAGCCAGGTACCTGTCTCCCAAATTGCTTGGCATAGATGAGTGAGTGTTGCCTGTGAGTTTTCTGTGGCCATTACCTCAGATTATTGCAACTAGCAGAGAAGTAAGAATGTGATAGGAAGGATGGATAAAGGAAAAAGAATGTTGAAGGGTAGAGGCATGTCTGACCTTTGCCTCATAGGCATCAACCATGAACTGAGTTTTTGAGTTTGATTCTCCTTTCTGAGGCAGGGAGAAAAGAGGGTCCATAAAAAGGATTAAAATGGGCCATTTACTAACTAAAATGCTATGACCAAATTTTTAAGATATGCTGAGGACTGTGCCACCCACTTCTTTTGCTTGAACTATTATAAAGATGTGCAGGACATACCTAGTGTGCTTAGCTGAGCAGCTGTCTCCTGGAATGAATGACAAGAATGTTTTATGGGCTTAACAAACCTTCTTAAAAGTGTCTTACAGAAGTGACCATCTGCAGACCTGTCCTTGAAACAAGCAGCAGTGTCTCCAGCCCTTACTTCTGTATGACCTCCAACTGAGAGCAGCCAAGCACCTCATACCCAGCATGGGATTAAAACTGCAGCCCGAAAACGGATCGTGTGCATGCCACCTCTTAATATGTCCTCCCAGATGCCTTCACGGCCAACTCCATCTTGAACAGAACCAACTCTATTCTGAACACTTACTACTCACTACCCTAGCCCAATCATAATAAACATGAAAAAAAATCCCGCTTTTCCTGCCCAAGAATCCTTTAATGATCCCAACCAAACAAAGATTCCAGGAGTCAAGGGCTAGCCTTGTAAATGCTTCCTCATTTCCTCTGGTCAGATCTTTTCCTCTCAATAAATCTTTAAATCTATTACTTGTGAAATTCTGTCTGTCTAAAGTGATCATTCTTGGTCAGTAAATACAAGGACCCTTCATTAGAGGGTCAGGGCCTCCCTACAATCCTATGACATTTCCTCTTCTGGAACGAGGAAATTAGACATTGCCTCCATGCTATTTTTGCACACAGACTGCATTATACTTCAAAATAGATTCCGATATGCTCTTTTGATGATGAATGCAATTCTCCTTCAATTTGTCATTCCCAGCATAGTAAGCCATATGATTATCAGATCCAAAATGATCAGTACCAGTCTATTTCAGCTCACTGATGCCTAAGATATTGATCTTTATGCATCCCATTTCAGATTTTGAAAACTTTCCAATTTTCCTATATCGATATTTCATACATCCCACATTCTGATTTATATTTGCAGCTGGTACTTCTCATTTTGAGTTGTGCCACATCAGCAAATGAAGGTCCTGAAAGCTTTTTCCACCCAAATCATTAAAGTCAAATCTACTTTGAGGAGGCAAACCTTCTCCAGTCATATTTTGAGGGCTTTCCAATCTGAGGGACTCATCTTCACGCACTGTTTCCTTGACTTTCGTAAGGTTTGCAGGAGCTAAGTTTTCAGAAGTCGTCTGCCTCTCCTTCCTAGTCTGTCTTAGTCTGGAAGCTCTGCTAAAATTGGTCTAACTTGAGTGACCTGCTGATATTTAATATACTGCTGACAGCTTCCAGCTTCACAACAACACACAAGCCACCACAATGTGACAAACTGACAGAAAGTGGTACTTTCATTGATTAGTGGTGGTCTCAACATGGAAGTCTAGAGAGGTGATGAGTAACTAAGTGGGCACAGAATTACCACTTCAACATCATTAGAATTCTTTTAGCAAGTAAGAAGGATAAAATAACCATTGAGAAAGCAATCACCTGTATCAGTCCTAGTTCACCCCTTTGGTTACCCAACATTTATGCATTTCCTTCTTTCCTGAGATAGAACATACTCAGCACGCTTCCTATGCGCGCGCGCGCGCACACGCACACGCACACACACACACACACACACACACACCAACAACAACCTTAAGGTTTAATCTAGCTGCTTTGTTTACTTCTTTAGGGTCTCTGACTGCAGCCCTTCCATCAGCTCTAGATGTCTCTTCTCATGGTCTGGTGGCCTATAGCATCAGAGACAAGTTATCTTTCCACAGCACACTCAATATTTAATGGTAATAAAGGAGTAGGTTAACTACACTATTTACCCCTATTCAGAGAGGAGAACAATGGGAGGCACACAGGAGAAACGTTTCCAAAGTACTTTTAAAATATTGCTGGGCTGGAAACTCAGGGATCTTTTGTTCTCTCATTAGGCTGCATTCCTTGGTTATCCATTGTGGCATCATCAGGTGCTGTCCCTAGGTGATTCTTACTTGTCTATTGTCATCTAAGATCACATATTCACTGGCTGCAGGGTAGATTCTTGTTAACTTGTGTGAAGGGGAAAACAATTATTTTGGGGGGAAAGCACACATATGAAGGAAATCTTTTGGAAGTTAACTTTTCTTTTGGGCCACAGATTTCTTTTGATAGCCCACTTCCTGTTGGTTTAATTTTTAAATACAACCATATCCTCAGAGTCTTAAACAATTAAAATTTACTAGTCTTTGGCATTAGACATGAGGCATTGATATTTCAGTGATGTAATTCTCACCTTCATGAGGGAGACCCAGTTTGATTCCTGGTCAGTGCACTTCATGCAGCCACAATCTCTCTGTTCCTTGAAGCTTGTGTGTTGCTATGATATTGAACAAATGTTAGTAGCATTCCTGGATTAAGACAAACTAGGAAGACCTGGTAATGTACTTCTAAAAACCAGGAAATGGAAACTATGAATCACAGTGGCCTAATGTGCAACTGATCATGGGTTGTGAGGAGGTGGGGGGTGGAGGTCAGCTCATACTAACAATAACATTAATATCAGCAATACAATTCTCTCAAAACTGTAGGTAATTATAGTCCAATGTATGTGCACCTGATCAGTTAATTCCTTAAGAAAATAACCACAGATAAAGATGTAGATAGATGTCTGGATTCTGTCCGGTCCTGTAGTCCATAGCTTAATGGCCAATGCTTTGAATGCATTGAAAACAATAGGCATTGGTGGTGAGATAACAAGTTTAGTGTGACCTTTGCAATTTTAAATTTATTTAGAAGACAGCTCCTAAGCAACTGCATGGGGGATGTCCTAAGGCTCAATTTATAAAGGCTACAGAATACTGAAACTCTGCTTGCCTTTCTCATCTTGAGAAAAATAAGGTTGTTTTTACGATCTCTCATATTTCCAAATACAGGAACCTAAGTCATTTTAGAATGCAGGTCACAAGTAAAGAATGCCTCTCCCAAGGAAGTGGAATTTCTTCCATCTTGCAGACTGACTAGTTCTGAGTTCACTACTCTCCTTCAGCAAAAGACAAACGACCATGTTCCTGGGTTCTAAATTTTTCTACTGTTACTGTTCCTCTTGTTGGTTGTCAAGTTTATTCAGACTCATGGTAACCCCAACAGTGCAGAGGAGAACTACTACACAGGGCTTTCAAGGCTCCCAGTTTTCAGTAGCAGGTCTGTCTTCTGATGTGTGTTTGTGTGTGTTTGAACAGTCCACCTTTCAATTAGTATTTGAGTGCTTAGCTGTTTACTCCACCCAAAGACTCCTATATTTCTTCTACAATTTATCCTAATATCAAAGTTTCCAGGAGCATGTCTCTATGAAGAGGCAGCTTACCTATATGAACTGATGGGCTCCTCACAATAACCCTATCTGATTGATAAGTTATTATCCCCACTTACGTATGAATGAACTGAGGCTTAGCATCCTGCTGTGGTCCTGTAGGAAAACCACTAGACTCCTAATTACAAGGTTGGTGGTTCAAACCTATCAGTAGCTCCTGAGAAACCCCATTACAGAGTTGCTGTGAGTTGTAACTTACTTGAATGCACTTAACAACAGATGGAGGCTCAGAGCCTGTCTAATTTGCTCTTTAAATTTCACCCTAAGCAGTAGATCTGGGCTTTGAATCTAAATCTAAATGATATGAAAGCCAGCACTTTTAATCATGGAATCATTCCAATCCTTCAATCAGTAATTATGTTAAAACCTATCACGGAGGACCGAAAGTTAAAATATACTATCTGGCAGGGAGCCTGTGGCCGCATTTTAGCATGTGACATGGTTATGACATTGTAGTAATGAGACAATTCAGCCAGTACCATGAGTCACGGTCACATGCAGACACCACCACGGAATGCACGACATTTTTTATCGAATAGATAGCTTATGATGTAAGCATTACTAGAAAATGATGAGTCAGCACTCAGAAACCATACGCTTTATCCCTGACCCAAATGGGAGCAATTGCTGCCAGACATTTCTTCAGGCAACTAAATAACCACTTACATATAGAGCCTGAGGATGTGAAATAAATGCTTATTTCTTCTAGTTAGGGCTTGGCCAGGGCTGGTTTTGCAGATTTGGAACAGGGCTCACTTGAATCCAGGTGCCGGGATTGTTGCAGATACCTCCCCATTCATTTTAATGTGCTCACAACTGTACCTTTCACCACTGTGTGACTTCAACTACCAGGAGGTGGGTAACAGGATCCATAAGCTAAGTGTTGATGGTACTTTTCACTCTCATCTTAAAGTAGGATGGGATTCATTGGAAATCATTAGAAGAATTAAGTAATTAAAATAAGGAACCCAGAGTAAAATCAGCATGCTCAGCATATAGACTTAACTCTCTCAAAATCACCAGTCCACTCTTGGAGTCCTCATCCGGGAATGCTATAGTCATGTCCATTATCCCCACATAAAAGTTCCTTAAAATTAACCTTCAGAAACTCATTTGGTCAGAACAAACTTGAACCTGAGCATACACAGAAATCTCCAACTCTGACCAAGATATAACCTTTGAGCAGGGGATGCTGTCAGATACATCCCATAATGAGTGATAATCAGCATCTTAGAAGCCTTTAGTACACAATACTTCTTGGATAAAAGTTATACACACATCCAATTACCATAACCTCTCCCATGTAGACAAATTCCAGGAAGAATTGTCCAGTTTCTTCATTCTCCCATTTTCCTCTTTATCATAGTGAAAAAAAGGATAACTGTCCTGTTCAAAACTTGCTTAAGAGAGATGTACGCTGTGTTGCTCCAAAGGCCCACCATGTCTCCTCTTGTCAAGGTGCTTTCATCCTTTCTGATCAACTCCTTGCTCGCAGGATAAGCCTGTCCTCTTACTTATATAGCAGAGAAAGAACCTTTGATGTAGGGAAACATCCTGTGATAACCCTTGGAAGTCCACCCACTAATGTCTTTGTTGAAGACCTTAGAAAACCACAATGGAACTTGTTGGAAACGTGAATGGTCACTTGGTTTTCTGTCACTGCTTCACTATAGCTCTCTTAGACCAAAAGACAGTCTGTAGTAATCACTGAATAAATCAAATGGACTTTATTGTGTGCCTTCCATGGCATCCTACAAACTGGGGTGCTCATAGTAGCAGTTAGCAGTCTGTAGGAAAGACTATGTTTAGCAGTGAGCTATTTGAGTCCCAGAAACCCTGGTGTGGAGTATGCTGAAGAACCTGACACTTGAGGGCCACTCAAACCCTAGGCACCAGCTCCAGACACTTGTTTCTGCCTAGGGCTTTTACAGAGGAGGTTCGAGGCAAGTTTACTGTCTTCCAAATGAAGCAAAAATTTAAAAGCATCAGGGGAGGAAGGGGCAAGATGGCGGAAGAGGCAGTAATACTATATAGACCTTCTACAACACAGATACGGGAAAACAAATGAAACAGATGCAGGCAGGAACCCTGAGATTCAGATGAAGGTATAGAGAAGTGGATTGACTGCCTACTAGGGGAGGAAGCTGAACAGACACAGTGGAAAAAGGAGACAGACTGGCATCCTGGCTGCCAGACTAGACACGACTTGGCTAGCTTAAACTTTTGCTGAGCGACTTCAGAGACAAGACAGCATATTGGTCTTGTAGAAACATACCAGTGACTCATGGAAATAAATATGCATTTTTTTTTTCTTGTTGCCCACACTCCCTGGTGACCACAGAAGTGGCTGACCTCCACCTGCATACACCCTCATTGAAGTTCCCACTTTCCTGGTAGTTGAAGCCACACAGTGGTGAAAGGTACAGTTGTGAGCGCCATTAAAATGAACGGGGAGGTATCTGCAACACCCCCAGCACCTGAATTCAGGTAAGCCCTGCTCCAAATCTGCAAAGCCAGCCCTGACCAAGCCCTAACTAGAAGAAATAGCTTAACAGACACGTGTGTTAGGGGAGGGCTGTGAAGAGACAGGTGATGTGCACTTATAGGCTGGTCAAATTCAATGTGGCCATCTTAAACTTTTGTGGGTGACTTTGAAAGCAGAGGGTTGTTGGTAGAACAAAGGAATACCACTCACTGGTGGAGAAAAGTGTGGGAAATATTTTAAAATTAAGAAAGGTGTGCCACAGGTTGTATTCTTTCACCATACTTATTCAATCTGTATGCTGAGCAAATAATCTGAGAAGCTGGGTTCTATGAAGAAAAACGTGGCATCAGGATTGGAGGAAGACTCATTAACAACCTGAGATATGCAGATGATACAACCTTGCTTGCTGAAAGTGAAGAAGACTTAAAATACTTACTGATGAAGACGAAAGACCACAGCCTTCCGTATGGATTGCATCTTAATGTAAAGAAAACAAAAATCCTCACCACTGGACCAATAAACAACATTCTTATCAATGGAGAAAAGATTGAAGTTGTCAAGGACTTTTGAGTTATGGTGTTGGAGAAGAATGTTGAAAGTGCCATGGGCTGCCAAAAGAACCAATAGATCTGTGTTGGAAGAAGTGCAGCCAGAGGGCTCCTTGGAGGCCAGCATGGCCAAACCTCATCTCTCATACTTCAGACATGTTGTCAGGAGGGACTAGTCACTGGAGAAGGATATCATGTTTGGTAAGGTAGAGGGTCAGAGAAAAAATGAAGATCCCCAGTAAGAAGGGGTTGGCAAAGAGGCAGCATCAATGGGCACAAGCATGGCAACAATTGTGAGATTGGCCTAGGATAGAGCAGTATTTCGTTCTATTGTGCATAGGGTCACCGTGAGTTGGTACCTACTCAGTGACACCTAACAACAACATATTGCCCGAGAAGTGACCAGCATTGTGGCCAGTCTCCATTCATGTGTACTCCCAAAAAATCTTCCGGTTTCAGGTGTCAGAGCTGCATCAGAGTGAATTAGGAACTAGTAAAACCAACCCTGGCACATGATATCAGGTGTTCAGACCTGCAGAGCTAGTCCTGGACAACCCTGGACTAATGGGACCTTTCATCCTTGGCTGCCCTATGGGATTGAAATACCCTTATCCCCCAGCTGCTTTGGGGTTTACAAAAACTGCTTCTGGATTGGGGGCCCAGAACAGGCAATCCCTAGGCTTATAGGAACTCCATTAGAGCTGGCAGTGTCACTGTCTCAGTCCTTGCACACCCACCACATGAGGCCCGTGACTGGCAGGAGACTCCAGAATGTTCTCCTTCCTGGGTCTAGTACCTGTCTTCGTTTTTCCTTTCATGTATTCTTTCTTCCCCTTCTTCCTTTCTTTGCCTTCTCTAGCTTTTAATCCTTTCTGTCTCCATCTTCATTTTTTCTTCTTTTCTTGCCGAATTATTGTTTCTTCTTTCTTTTTCTTTACTGATCTCAGGTCTCTTTCTCTTTTACTCCTTCAGCTTTCTCTTTAATTGTGTTTAGTTCTCTTCCTTTCTTTTGATTTTCTAATATTTTTTTTCTCCCCATTTTCTCTTTTTATTTTTTGTATTCTTTTCTAACTATTGCCTTTTTTTTTCTTTACTATTTTGTTTTCCACTGTTGTTTGTTTTTCTTCTTCTTCTTGCCTCACCTGACAGAATGTCAATACAGTCCAGCCATAAATGTATCTTCTACTACCACAGCCACTTGTAAAGAGCCAGTGTTGTTGTTGTTAAGTGCTGCCGGGTCGATTCCAACCCATAACCACCCTGTATAGGGTTTCTGAGGAGCGGCTGGTGGGTTTGAATTGCCCATCTTGTGGTTCAAACTGACCTGGCAGTCCAGTGAACTATCTTGTGGTGCTACTACATCAGGACTCTAAATAGCCAATTGTTGTTGTTATTAAGTGTTGTTAAGTCAGTTCCAACCCATAGCAACCCTTATAGGGATTCTGAGGAGCAGCTGGTAAGCTTGAACCACTGACCTTGCAGTTCAAACAGCTTTACAGTCTGGTGAATTAACCCACAGCACCACACACATTAACCCACAGACTCCAAAGAGCCAGTCATTCAAAATACTGGGAGCATAGCTTCCTGCATCAAGACAATATGAAATCAGGTGTTTCCACCATCTGTCATTTTGTTGCACTGTGGTGGCTTTCCTATTATTGTGATAACCTGGAAGCTATGCCACAGGTATTTTGAATGTCAGCAGGATCACCTAGAGTGGACAAACTTCAGCTGAACTTCCAGACTAAGAAAACCAATTTTGCAAAAAATACTTAAGAGAGCCCTCCACATCCACAGTCTTGTTCTTGCTGCTGGAAAGGCCTGTGAGCTCAAAAAGGACGCAGTCATTGAGGCCAACCCAGAGCTCTGACATTCCTGATGGAAACACTTTGAGTTTGATGATGCTCATGATCTTACCTAGGATGACACAATGATTGATGTTAACCAGGAAGTTGACAGACTCCATCAATGAAGACTTCATTCTTCTTGTACTTGTTGCCCTCTGAGCATGAGGACACTGCATGAGTGCTAGTGGGTATCACTTGAGACTTGCCCTTTTCCAGTTTGTTGCCCTGCTGGGTAAAAACCAGGGTATTTTTCAATAGCCTCATATGCATAGGAAAGTTGGACAATGAGTAAGGAAAACCATAGAAGAACGAACACATTTCCATTAAGGTGTTGGAGAATATTAAAAATACCATGACTACCAGATGAACAAACCAATCTGTGTTGAAAGAAGTATAGCCAGAAGCTACTCGGAAGCCAGAATGGCCAGACTTCATGTCTGATACTTCGGATATATTATCAGGAGGGACCAGTCCCTGGAGAAGGGTATCATGCTTGGTAAATTGACTGTGCAAAGGCTTTTAATTGTTTGGATCATGACAAGCTATGGACAACATTACACGGAATGAGTAGTGGAGGGCCAATGAAAAAGAGGAAGACCACCAACAAGATGGATTGGCACAGTTACAGTAGCAATGGGCTCAAGTTAGCAACGATTAGGAGATTGGCACAGGACTGGGCAGTATTTCATTCTGTTGTACATAAGTTGGTACTGACTTGACAGCATCTAACAACAACACCAATCCCACTTGAAGTTTCTGAATGGTTCCTCCTGAAGTTTGGGACACAGATACCACAGGAAGAATCCAACACTTACAGCCAATTACAATCTAACTCAAAGACCCCATTCATTTTCCTTGTCAACCATAGTCTGTCAGGGACTCAGAACTCTTGTTACTAAAATTTCTTAAGTCAGGTATCCTTAAACCTACTGCACAAAAGTTATTTCTAAACTATTTACACCAAACATGGAGGGTATTATAATCACTGTAATGAAACAAAGTATATTATTTGTTGAATGTAAAACTGATGATCTGCCCTGTAAACTTTCACTTAATTCACAACAAAAACTTTAAAAAAAACCCAAACTACTCAAACTATATACATATATAAAATAATAATACTTATGAGAGTTCATTGTACTGAGAACCAACAACAGATAACAACCTGAGATTAATATACATGACAACACCATTGAGAGCTCAGTCCAGAAAGGTTGTTGTTGTTAAGTGCCACTGAGTTGGTTCCAACTCATAGCAACCCTGTATAGGGTTTGAGGAGTGGCTGGTGAGCTTGAACAGCTAACCTTGCAGTTCAAAGCGACCTTGCAGTCCAGCGTATTAACCCTCAATGCCACTGAAGGCCTCCAGATATAGAAGTATCCAAAGGAATCCTGGTTGAACCTCTGGGGCATCGCTGTCAATGTATTGTTGCAGTCATTCATTTTAAAATTATCTTTGGCAAAAATTTACTTGCCTGTGATGTTAAAGAAATTGTTCAAAGATTTACACATTCCACTGGGTCACCTCTTTTTGGAATAAGCACAAATATGGATCTCTTCCAATTAGTTGGCAAGGTAGCTATCTGTCTTCCAAATTTCTTGGCATAGATGAGTGAGTGCCTCCAGTGTTGCACCAGTTTGTTAAAATATTTCAAGGTTTTTAGAGAGCAAATTACCTAAGGAGTCCTGTGGCACTGTGAGTTAATGTTCTGGACTGCAAAGTCGGTTTGAACTACAAGATTGGTGGTTGAAGCTCACCAGCCACTCCTTAGAAATCCTATACAAGGTCGCTATGGGTCAGAACCAACTCTACAGCACTCAATAACAACAACAAATTATCTGAGGAAACTGTATTATATGAAAAAGAGAGTGGCATCAGGATTGGAGTAAGATTCATTGACAACCTTTGATATGCAGATGACACAACATGGTTTGCAGAAAATGAAGAGTACTTAAAACACTTACTGATGAAAATCAAAGTCCACAGCCTGCAGTATGGGATTCATTTCAATATAAAGAACAAAAATCCTCACAACTGAACCAGTAAGTAACATCATGTTAAATGCTGAAAAGAATGAAGTTATTAGAGACTTCATTTTTCTTGTATCCACTAGCAACACTCATAGAAGCAGCAGTCAAGAAATCATTAGGAAAATCTGCTGAACAAGATTTCTTTGATGTGTTCAGGAGCAAATATATCAGTTTGAGGACTAAGGTGTGCCTGACGCTTGCCATGGTATTTTCAATATCCTCATATGCGTGTTAAAAGTGGACAATGAACAAAGTATACTGAAGAATAAGAGATGCATTTGAGTTATGGTGTTGGCAAAGACTAGTAAAAGTACCATGGACTGCCATGAACAAACAAATCTGTGTTGAAAGAAGCGCAGCCAGAATGCTCCTTAGAAGCCAGGAGGGTGAAACTTCATCTCCTATATTTCAACATGTTATTTGGAGGTACCAGTCCCTAGAGAAGGACATCATGCTTGGTAATGGAGAGTCAGCAATAAAGAGGAAACAGCCCTAGGAGACAGATCGACATAGTGGTGGCAGCAATGCTCTCAAGTATAACAACTGTGAGAATGGCAGAGGACCGGGCACTATTTCATTCTGTTGTGTATAGGTTCACTATGAGTTGGAATCAGTTTGATGACATTTAGCAACAACAACACAAAGAAAACTACAAAACACTACTTCAAGAACCAAAAAGACACTTACAAAAATGGAAAAGCATACCATGCTCATGAATAAGAATGCTTAATTTTGTGAAAATTCCAATACTACCGAAAGCAGACCATAGATACAATATAATCCCCATCTAGATTCCAACACCATTTTTTAAAGAGATGGAAAAACTAATCATTAACTTTACATGGAAAGAAAAGAGACCCCACAGAATCAAAACATTACTAAAAAAGAACAAAATGGGAAGCCTCTCACTTCCAGGTCTAAAAAATCTACTACACAGCAACAGGAATTAAAACAGCCTGACACTGTTACAACCACAGACACAGCGATCAGTGGAACAGAATTAAAATCTCAGAAGTAAATCTACCCAACGGATCTATCTTGAAGTACAATGCTATTTGTGATAGGGTAATATCCATCACCTACAAGGAATACAACTATTAGTCAAATTTGTGCAGCAACCATTAAAGCCAGTGATGATGAAACTGAAGGATTCTACCAACTTCTTCAGTCTGAAA
>NW_006408637.1:3743217-3744310 GCF_000296735.1 Chrysochloris asiatica
CCATTTGGTTTTAAGTGGAAACTGTCCCTTTAAATTTCGAGATCTGTGCTGATGCGTAGTAGAACCCTCCAGGGGTGGGGGTGGGTGTCCACTCACTCAGGCATCCCCTCTAGTCACCAGAATGGAGGTGCACAGATGAGAGGTGGTCCCTTTCTGTCTGTTCCTTTATAGCACTCCCATATTTGATGGCCAATATCTAAATTCCCCGTCCGTATCAACTCAGTGCACTGAGGAAATAAGCTTGACCCTTGATATGAAGAATCCTTCCATTTAGGTTGGAATTTTGAGTAACTGCATCCATAAGCTTAGGTCCAGTTCATCAAATTGGAGCAATTTACACTTAGTCACAGTATCAAGCATCTTTATCTTCATCTGGTTGAGTCTGATCAGCTAGTTTTCCAAGGTGGGTGTAAGTTTGAGAGTTCACACAAGCCTCCCTGCATTTCAGACAAACTGGCTGCTTCACTCTCAGCTCTAGTCCCCAGTGGTTAGGTCAGTGCCCATGGGCTCAGGAGTTCACACATTTCTATAATCTACAGACAAGCAAGCCCTTCCTCTTCTCAACATGTCAAAACCAACCCATGTCTTCATTGCTGAATTTCCTCTACTTCCACTTACAAGTAGACCAGGGTGTTCACTAGCAAGCATACCAGACTGCTAGCAGATTACCTTTGAGTTTAAGTCTTAGAAGGGGGTTTTCTGTCCCTGATGGGCTGACTTTTCCTGCCTTGATGTCTCCAAAGCAAACAGCTTGCTTGATATTCTAACAGCCAGAGCTTTATTTCCACTGGTGTTTCTTTCAATAAGGATCTTCTGATTTTTACATGTTGATCTTGTACCCTGCCATTTTGCTGAATTCATCTCTTTCTGTTGGTTACTATAAACCATTCTCTGGGCATTGCTTTTGCTGTGTCCCAAATATTTTGGTATTCTGTATTTTCATCCTCATTTGATGCAAGGATATATTTTTTTTTAATTTAATTTTTTATATTACCAGTAGTTTTTAAACAGGATGTTACTCAGTTTCCATGTGTTTGATATTTTTCTCTTGGTATTACTAGGTCTTATTGTTGATTTCTAGCTTCATAGTATT
>NW_006408637.1:3746045-3756225 GCF_000296735.1 Chrysochloris asiatica
AAAGAAAATGGAAGGAATACACAAAGTCACTTTACCAAAAAGAAACTGCCTTTGTTTAACTAATTCAAGAGGCAGCATATGATCAAGAGCCAACAATGCTGAACGAAGAAGTCTAAGGTGCACTGAAGGCATTGAAAAAGAACAAGACTCTGGGAACTGATGGAATACAAACGGAAATCTTTCAACAAACTGGAGGCACTCCCTCATCTACTGTAAAATATTTGAAGGACAACTACTTGGCCAAATGATTGGAAGAGATCCATATTTGTGCCCGTACCAAAGAGAGGTGACCCGATGGAATGCAGAAATCATCAGACAGTATCATTAATATCACATGCAAGTAAAATTTTACTAACAGTAATTAAAAACCAAATAGACACAGGAAAAACATGCTTTGTTTTAAAGCAAAATGCCCAAGTAACATATCTGAAAACCACAGACCAAAACAGGGTATGTATTTTCTAATTTGTTTAACTATATTCTAAATCTCACTCTAGAAGGCAAGTGTTTTGTCAGCTTACACCAGCAAATCACAGCAAAATAAATGGTGGCTACAAAGAAGAGGTAGCAATGAGGTATTTTTGTTGTTAAGTGCTAGCAAGTCAGGTCTGACTCATGACCTTATGCATGACAGAATGAAGCACTGTCCAGTCCTGTGTCATCGTCACAATTGTTACATTTGAGCCCATAGCAATGAGATAGCAAGTACATTATCATGCGTAAGGGATTGAAGACAAACAAACAAACCACAATCAGCCGGAAAAAAAGAAAAACACTTTAAGATTTGACATGGTTCTGTTTGTAGTCAACTATGATACAAGTCAATTAACATAAAATACAGATAAATCTTTAACATTTTTATACAATTATTTCATTTTATACCTTTTAAAGTTCCCTTAGACTGTCCACTGTTTTTATGTACTGATCAAATGGTGCTGAGACAGTCAAATTCATTGGCAGTTTTCCTCAAAAGTTTATCCTTTTGAATAAGAAAAATAAGGACTCTGTCTTATTATCTTTATGCAATATGATGGGTTTTTTTTTTTAATTATAAACAGATTTAAATTACTTTGGCCCCAGCATTTCTGTAGGTTTCACCCATTCATCAAACTGCTCTGCTGTTAGATATCCAAGTTCAATGGCAGTTTTCTTTAAGGTTGATCCATTTTTGTGTGCTGTCTTAGCAATCTTCGCTGCCTTGTCATACCCTGTAGTAAAAGTGAAAACAGACGAAATTAGTAGTAAAATTTGCTATTTCCTAACCAACGTGGAGTCCTGGGGTGGTGCTATAGGGTAAGTTCTGGACTGGTAACTGTAAGGTAGGTGGTTCAAACCCACCACCTGCTCCTCAGAAACCCTATACAGAATAGCTATGAGTTGTTAAGTGACAGCACTTCTTCCTAAACAAGATATACGTCAACTATCTCACTTTATACGACATAGTTTTCTTAGATTGCAATTGCCCACTTACTCAGATATTTTCATGAGGGTAGGAGGGAAACAAGGTAGCACTGTGTTACCAGGACTCCTTAAAATTGTACTTGTGAGTAGAAACAAATACATATACTGTCAAAGTTTGTTTAACAATAAAGCAATGTCTTTTCTATTACAAACTTGAGTGTTATATTGATTGCCCAGTATTGCATGATGGTTCTCAGGTGTGAAGTCTTCTTGTAGTGAGATGTCTGTCAAGGTTCTGAGGATGGATATGTCTCAGAGTTGCTGCTTCCAACAGATCTTCTCTAGCAAACCCTCAACTGCAATGTCGTTCCTACATTACATTACAATGTCTTCCCAGACATTACAAAATCACAGGTGGGGAACTTTTAGCAGATATCTATACCTGTACAAAACATCAGAGGTGTAGTGTATACTTCAGTTGTTGTTGTTGTTGTGTGCCGTGGAGTCGGTTCCGACTCATAGCGACCCTGCACAGGGTTTCCGAGGCTGTTAATCTTTACGGGAGCAGAACGCCTCATCTTTCTCCCGCAGAGCAGCTGGTAGTTTCGAACTGCTGACCTTGCGGTTCGCAGCCTGATTCGTAACCACTACGCTACCAGAGTAACATTTAAATTAAATTAATAAAGGCATGGTAGGGCAATCATGCAAATTGAGCAAAAAAAAAAAAAAAAAGGACATAAAAATGCAAACGCAATCAATATTGAAGGGAACTAAAAAGCAAGATCAAGGAAGAAGCCTGTGGAAGCAATATGATCATCAACTAAGCCAGATATTATATGCTAATATGCAATTACTAACTGTTGTAAAATATATTAGGGATGTTGTTGTTGTTAAGTGCCGTCGAGTCGGTTCCGACCCATAGCGACCCTATACAGGGTTTCCGAGGGTATAAATCTTTACGGGAGTAGAAAGCCTTATCGTTCTCCCGCGGAGAGGCTGGTAGTTTCGAACCGCTGACCTTAAGGTTGGCAGCCCGATTCGTATATTAGGGATACAGGTATTTTATTGTTAATAGCCACTGAGTTGGTTCCAACTCTCAGTGACCCTGTATAGGATTTCCGAGGAGCAGCTGGGTGTGTTTGACTTGACCTTGAGGTTGAGTGCTGTATGGTTCTACTCGAGGACTCCAGTCAATTGTATTACTTACCTGATTATGTGAACGCTAAATTGGTGTGGTGCTGTAGGATCAGCACTGGATTGTGAACCATACAGTCAGCAGTTCAAATCCACTAGGTACTCCTCGGAAACCCTATACAGGGTCAGTGAGAGTTACAACCAACTCGACAGCACTTAACAACAACAACAAACATGATGACAGTGCATTTATTGATCATAAAATAAGTTTAGAAAGAATTATTATGTTAAACTTTTAGGGTCAATATTATGTATCATGTATTTTTAGGTTAACTCTATTATTATAAGTCTAATCAGTAAGACTTGACTTCAAAATCCTTATAGAACATGGTAGCTAAGAAGGACACAGAGAACCATGACATGAAGGGTGTCAAGGCTCATGCTGCCAATCAGAAGGTGCCGTTTTCCGATTTTATCCCTGCATGGCCTCTGCTGAGTGCGCACATCACATAACATCAATCACAGGAAAGATTAATCAGTCGCTCAGCTTTAGGAGGCAGCTCAACCCAAATGTTTCAGAAAAGCACTGAAGTAAGATCTGATGAAACATTTTGCACTGAAGCCTTTTGGGCTTCCCTTTGTATTACTCCACTTAAATAAATGTTGATGTCCAATAATTTTAAATGGAGCAAAATATCATAGCCAGTCTCACTACTATACCAAAGAACAGATTATCATATTGGACTCAGAGCTACCCAAAGCAAGTTACATGAGCTCTAACTATAATTATAGATTGATGTGAAGTCAAGAAAATATAGTCTACCTGCAAGTTCAGGATGATAGAAGGATTTTTTAAAGCAGTAACCATACCATGCCGTATGACTACATTGTAAACTTGTTTCAAACACAAAACCAAAAATTATATTAATAACCTCAACGTGGCAATACGGAAAGGTGAGAGACTCTCACACATCACAGCATAATTCGATAAATGTCTTAGAGCCAAAAAAGGTCAAATAGTGTATTTGATGAGAATCACTATAGTCAGTCTACAATCCAAACATACAGATGTTTGATTGTACATAATAGAATATGTATAATGATGAAAAGGTCACGGTTTTACAACAGCAGGGGTTTAGATAAAATATTACATTCCCTACTTTTTCTATATGCAGTGAATACATCTTTTTCTTTTAATTAACAACTTTCCATTTTACAAGTGAATAAAGCAATATTAATGGAGTGGGAGAGGAAATCTAGAGAAGGCAGGAAAATGAATTCATTCCTTGTTCATCAGTCAGTGCTATCTAGTGACATTACCAAGTCAGAGACCTATGAAATCAACCTTCCAAAAGGTGTGTGTTGCTGTTGTTGAGTGCCCTCAGGTCGGTTCAAACTCATAGTATCCATGTATAGGGTTTCTGAGGAGCTGCTGGTGGGTTTCAACTGCCAACCTTCTGGTTAGCAGTCCGGTGCTTATACTACAGCACCACACTAGGACTCCAAGGTGTGTGCAGTTATCGTTTGTTGTTGGTAAGTGCTGTCGAGTTGCTTCTGACTCATAGCAACTCCGTATGTTTTTGTTGTTAAGTGCCGTCAAGTCGGTTCTGACTCACAGTGACCTTATATAGCATTTCTGAGGAGTGGCTGGTGATTATGAACTGCCGACCTTGCGGGTCAAACCGACCCTGCAGTGCAGTACATTCTCCCATAGCACCACATCAGGACTCCAGCAACCCTGGATAGAATGTCCATTAATACTAAAGTAAATTTAAACTACTATTTCTGAATTCATTAAGAAATTTGAAAAGCAAACGTAATCAAGCTTATGATAGACCTATGACATCATGAGTAACATATATACAAATATATATAATACCTTTCAATAATTTCAAGTATTTTAAGAAATTTTCACTTAATGTTCAAAAGGAATTTGCTATCCACACACAGATACAAAAATCTCTTTAACATTTTATATTAAAAATATTATGAATCTTAAAATTTTACCTATATGAGGATTAAGTGCTGTCACCAACATTAAAGACTCATTCATTAGCTTGTTGATTCTTTCTGTGTTGGCCTGGATTCCCACCACACAGTTTTCTGTGAAGGAAACTGAAGCATCCCCCAGCAGCCTTGCTGAATGTAACACATTTTTAATCTATAAAGGAAAAAAAGAATCATACTTAAGTCTCACATTTTTGCCCAATAATGTATATCATTCATAAATAGTGCTACATATTAATAATGAATGCTATTTATGATTCATAAATGAATAGAGGCAGTCTCCAAATTACAAATGATTTTATCTGTTCCTAACTGTGTCCTTAAACATTTGTAGGCCATTTGGAATAGGAGTATATGATACAGTTTTAGTGAGACTTACTTTAGTGCAAGAAAAGGCTTAAAGCCATTTCATTGATTTAAAAGCTGCAAGTAAAAGTGACTGTGAGTAGGAGTTGGTTCAATTGTTTCCCATTGAGGGCAAATTTCATAAACATTTAACAAATTTGGGGCTGAAACAGTACTGCCCTGTTCAAAGATGGCAGCTGACAGCTCTGTATAATATGTGTATAGCATTCGATGGTCCTGCCAATAATCTACATCAAGCTCCTGAAAAGACTCAGTCCATCTCGCCTCTTCTGAGTTTCCTATTCCAGGCCTTTGATCTGTAATTTTTCCTTTTCCAGTTACCGTGACAAATCACCCAAATGTGCCTATTTGGTTTCATGGGCTGAGACAGAATTGGTTCAAGTTGGTTGGAAGCACTGTTTAAAGGGCAAACAGGAGTTGTTTGTAGGCCAGACTTCCACAACCCAGCAATGGTCTGTACATAATTCATAATTCATATTCCTACAAATTATAAGGTAATATACAAAAGAAAACAGAGCCCTGGTTGACATAAATGGTTTGTGCTCATGTAACCTAAGAACTGGAAGTTTGAACCCACCAAGTGACACTGTGGAAGAAAAGTCTGCAGATTTACTTCTGTAAAGATTGTTGTTGTTAAGTGCCGTTGAGTCGGTTCTGACCCATAGCGACCCTGCATAGGGTTTCTGAGGAGCAGCTGGTGAACTTGAACCACCAGCCTTGTGGTTCAAACTGACTTTGCAGTCCAGCGCATTAACCCACAGCGCCACACCAGGACTCCTGTTAAAGATTACAATGATGAAGACCCTATGGAGGAGTTCTACGCTAACACATGGGCCTGCCAAGAGTAGTCAGAGTTGACTCATTAGCAAAGGGCTCTGATTTGTTGTGAAAGACAGATGTGAAAGAAACTAAAGATTTGAGGGTACAAAAAAAAAAAAAAAAAAAACGATATAAATACAAGTAATTAAAACACAGGTAAGTTCTAAGACACAGATGAATGGAGTGTAAAAGAGCAAAGGGAAAGAGAATTGGTGAAGTCTCATTTAAATGAGAGAACTTAGAGTAGCCAGAGAAAGAAATACAACCTTTCAGTCAGATGAAAGAAGATAATAAATATACAGAGGCTCGAAAATTAAGCCAGGCTTCCCAGCTCTGAATAATCACTATGTTTTTTATACTTAAAGAAAAACTAAGATATTTTTTGATCACATTAAAGTAACTTTTCTGATAATATTTATAGATAATTTGAAACCACATCATTCCTTTGTTTATTTTAGGCTTAAAAAATTTAGATAGCATTTTCAATACTTATTGAGATATACCCACATTCTAATTTCTTTTGACTTAAAACCTCAGGGTCTGACATCTCTTCTCCCACTAATGCACAACTTAATAGGATTTGATACTTTATTAAAATCTGATACTTTATTATAAGGCAAGATTAATTCAACAATAAAGAAAAAAACAAAAACAAAAAAGATAAATAAGTTATTATTATGTCAGGCAACTGGTATTGTTTATAATATGCTCTGAAAGCAAAAGCTTATAGGTCTGATCCTGCTCTGACCTGACTTTTTTATTCCTACTAGAATGTACACTCATGAGAGAAAAGAAAAATGTCTTGCTAATTGGCCTATCACTTAACCATGCACAATGCCTGGTACAGAGTGAAACTCAGTTACTATTTGTTAAATACATGGGATGAATATACTTAATATTTTTCATTAGCACGTCCAGACTTTATACCAGGAGCAGCTGGAAAGTTTGAACTGCTGATTCATATATTTAAAACATATTGGATACAAGTTTCCATTATGTTTTAAATGTCATGCTTCACACAAATAACTAAATGACAACTTCATTATTTGTATTTTGGAAACTGGGTGAAAGATGATGTACCTTCCTGTTTCATTTTCATAAAGATGAAGAAGACCACTTTTGGTGGATACAATAATGTGTTCAAGGTATGTGGAAGAGGTAAAACCAATCAAAGGAAGTCTGAAACATGACAGGAAGACCACGAACTGTGGAGAAAAGAGTACGGAAAAAGTACCTCAAGAAGGAAATCGTCAGCACCAGATATTAGTGAGAGAACACTTATGGAAAGTCTGCTTTTCACATTAATAACAGTGAGAACAATGAAAGCATAAACGATAGAGGCTGGAGCCAGACTATAGTGACTGTACCATGAAATACAGATTATTCTCTCAAGAAGAAAGAATTTGAAGAAAGGAGAAAGAGATGGCTTAAGATGGACACAAAGTTGAAGGGAGATTTAAAAGAAAAACAGCCAAGGAGACGTAAACCTTTCTAGCTACGGGTGAAGTGCTCCGGCTGCTACCTGAACTCATCAGCTTCTCCATGGGAGACATACGTGGCAGTCTCCTTCCATAATGATTGTTGTTGTAAGTGCTGTTGCGTCCATTCCAATCCATAGTGACCCTGTTTAGGGTTTCCAAGGAGCAGCTGGTGGATTTGAACTGCTGACCTAGTTAGTGGTTTGCAGTCCAGTTTTGATCTCAGAGCACCACACCAGGAGTTCAAATTCCCACCTTAGAAACCCTATGGGGCAGTTATTCTGTGTCCCATGCGGTTACTGTAAGTTGTAATAGACAGAAATGGTTTTGTTTAACATCTCTAGTAAAGTATAAGGAAGAAACTTACAGTTCATTTCCAGAACTTTTCTTCCTATTTGAACAAAGCAAATGATCCAAGTCATCTAAATAAATAGCCAAGTTGACTCCTTTAACTTCCTATAGCTACTTATATCATCTTAGCACCTAATGTTGAATTTTTGAAAACCTTTATGAAAGACAGAAACCAAATAAAAACATTAAAAATCACATTTTAAACTCACCATCATTGGCTTGAAAACATTCAACTCAAAATGGCCATTGCTGCCTCCAATAGTAACTGCCACGTGATTCCCCATGACTTGTGCTGCGACCATGGTCAGGGCTTCACACTGGGTAGGGTTTACCTTCCCTTCAACAAAGTAAGCAGGGAAAGAACTCATGTCAGATATACTCACGACTTCACCTATCAATAAAGATTACAGTTTATACCAAATGGGAAAAAAAGAAACTCTAATTCCAGTAAATAAAGTAAAGCATAGAATAAAGCAGATACTAAACATTCATGTCAATTTCGAGAAACCAACCAACCAGAAAAAGGAAGAGCTGGGTAACAGCAAACTGAATCACAGAAACACTTAATACAGTTCTGTACTGCCATAGCTTTCACTCATCCCATAAACATTTATGGAACAGCTACTAGGAGCACACTTGTTGCTGTTATGTGCCGTGAGTCGGTTCCAACTCATAGCAACTTTGTACAGGGTTTCCGAGGCTGTAAATCTTTACGGGAGCAGAAAGCCTCATCTTTCTCCCACAGAACAGCTGGTAGTTTCAAACTGCTGACCGTGAAATTAGCAGCCCGATTTGTAACCACTACACTATGAGAGCTCGTTCAGAGCACACTAGTGAATAGAAAAGATGTGGTTCCTGTCCTCACAGAATTTACAAGCTAGGAAATTACAACAGATACACAAGAGAATAGACAGGCAGACACTAGGGAACACATATAGGCACAAGCAGGCTTCCTAAAATCTCCAGCACCACGGTGACACTCCTCTGACAAAACTGAATTTAAACCAATGTCTCAAACACCCTCTGACCAGTACAAGGTCTCTCCATTTCTCCTTTTTAGGCAATCACAATCAATTAAATCACAATAGCTTTTTTCAACATGAATTACTTTTAAGTCAGATCTCTTCTCATTGGATAAATCATGAATCAAAAATACCCAAATGTGAAGTTACTGCTTCTTAACATATGCTCCAGCAAGGCCTATCTACTTCTAAAGGTACTGCCTTCAATCTCACTGACTATTCCCTGAAGAATCCTGTGCTTACTAATTTACAGCACGTCAAAATGGTAGTTTTGGCATCCTCAAAGAATCCAAATCATGTTCCTTTGTAAAAAAAAAAAATTTATTGAGAATTGAGTGAAGGATAACAGACAAGATCATTAGCTTTACATTCAACAAACTAGACACTGTTTCATTTCAATGATTAAAATCCATCTCTGTCACTGTCTCTGCTGTTGCAGATATTCTATGTAGGGATTCCATGCTCCACGCATGTTCATCCTTCTTAACGGTCCTGGGATCATCTGTTCCGGTAATGAAAGATAAAACTACCCCTCGCCCCTTTTAACTGCACATCCTCTACAACTACAGTTGTGACAATCACGATTAATCTTGCTAACAGTCACTCACAATTAAATCATAAAATCCTATCACCATCTTCCCCCAGTCCCTTTCACCACATCCATCTGGGAAAGGAGGAAACTATTCAGTGTGGCTTCTATTTTACCCCCTACCCCCCTCATTCTGAAACTAAGCACACTCATGAAAGCTTATAAGCCAGCCTCTTCATTTATACACCACCCACCCCATTTTTGATAGCCAATGTCTAAAGATCCCATCCCTAATGGAGTCCTGGTGTGGCACTGCAGGTTAATGTGCTGGACTGTAAAGTTGGCTTGAACCGCAAGCTTGGCGGTTCAAGCTCATCAGCGGCTCCTTGGAAACGCTGTACAGGGCTTGCTACAGGTCAGAACCGACTTGATGGCACTTAACAATAACATTCAACCCAATACACTCACTGAGGAAATAAGCTTCTTCCTTGAGTCCTTTGAGAAGAATCCTTCCACTCTGGTTGGGATTTTGAGCAGCTACATCCATAAGCAAAAGTCTAGTTCATCAAACTGTAGTACTTGGAACTTGCTCACGGTATGGAACATCTTTATATTCATCTGGTTGAGTTCTGATCAGCTAGCCATTCAATGTAGGTGAAATGGGTACTAGATGCAAGTTTGGGAGTTCACACATACAGCCCTGCACGCCAGACCAGCTGGCTCCTTCATTCTCAGCCCCTAATTCCCAGGGGCTAGGTCAGTGCCCATGGGCTCAGGATTTAACACATCATCCTAAACTTTGAGCAAGGGGGTCCTTCTTCTTTTCTCTCTTATCTCAAGGTCAGTGGTGTGTCTATGGACCATGGCCAAAGTCAGTGCTTGCCTTCATTGCTGCATTTCTTCCATTTCCACTCACAAGTAGACTCAGTCACCAGCTTGTGAGTTCCCTTTAAACTTTAGTAACTAGAAGGGAGATTTCCCTAATGGGCTGACTTTTCAAGCCTTGTTGTTGTTGTTAGGTGCCATTGAGTCATTACCGTCTCATAGCAACCCTATGCACAACAGAATGAAAC
>NW_006408637.1:3757840-3760386 GCF_000296735.1 Chrysochloris asiatica
AAAATCAAGACTTGAATTTTTTCTTCAGTTCCCTCAGCTTGAGAATTGCTGAGCGTGTTCTTTGCTTTTGGTGTTCTAACTCCAGATCTTTGCACATTTCATTATAATATTTGACTTTGTCTTCTCAAGCTGACCTTTGAAATTTCTGTTCAGCTCTTGTACCTGATTTCTTCCATTTGCTTTAGCATCTCTACTCTGGAGAAAGGTTTCAGAGTCTCTTCTGACATCCATTTTGATCTTTTTCTTCTTTCTTGTCTTCTCAATGTCTTTTTGCTTTCTTCCTGTATGATGTTCTTCATGTCATTCCACAATTCTTCTGGTCTTCGGTCTTTTAGTGTCTATTACATCAAATCTATTCTTCAGATGAGCTCTAAATTCATGTGGGATATATATTCAAGGTCATATTTTGGCTCTTGTGGACTTGTTTTCATTTTCTTCACCTTCACCATTTCATTAATGACAATGTCCAATATTCCTAGATTCATACTTTGTACACTCCATGTTCCAATTATTAATGGATGTTTACAGCTGTTTCTCTTCATTTTGAGTTGTGCCCTATCAGCAAATGACGGTCCTGAGGGCTTTACTCCATTGCATCATCATAGTCAACTCTACTTTGAGGAGGCAGCTCTTCCCAGTTGCATTTTGAGTGCCTTCCAATCTGAGGGTCTCATTTTCTGGCACTATATCTGACAGTGCTTCTCTGATATTTATTTGGTTTTCAGTGGCCAAATATTTGGAAGTAGTTCACCTCTCCTTCTTCCTAGTCTGTCTTCATCTGGAAGCTCATCTGAAACCTGTCCTCATGGGTGACCCTGCTGGTATGTAAAATACCCATAGCATAACTTCCAGAATCACAGCAACTCACAAGCCACTACAGTATAACAAACTGATAGACAAGTTCTTGCTTAGATGCCTCCAAAGCAAACAGCTAGTTTGAAATTCAAACAGCCAAACATTCCAAGTCTTTTAATAAGAATCTTCTATTCTCCCAGCAATTCTGTGTTGGTCTACATGTCTTCCCAACTTAGAAGGTTCTGGGTGGGGCTCAGGATTACACCTAAGGCCCCATACTCTACAAAAACTTAACAAGAAGTGTATTTCTTTGGGCAAATTCTAGCTCCCCTTTTAAGCAAATCTAAGGTCAGCAGTTCGAAACTACCAGCTGCTCCGCGAGAGAAAGATGAGGCAATCTGCTCCCATAAAGATTTACAGCCTTGGAAACCCTGTACAGGGTCGCTATGGGTCGAAACCGACTCGACGGCACTTAACGACAACAACAACAATCAGGTGTGGTGCTGTGGATTAATGTGCCAGACTGCAAAGCCATTTGAACTGCAAGGTCGGTAGTTTAAGCTCACCAGCTGCTGGTTGGAACCGACTCGACAGCACTTACCACCAACAACAATCAGTTATATGCTGAAGACAGGCTTACAAGCTTCCTATCATTATACTTCCCAATATTCATTTCTATCACAAATAAATGTTTTACAACAGTAGTCAAGGAAAACCAATATCAACAAGACAGTCAAACACACAAACATTTTTCCCTTTCTTTACCTATTCAGCCTATGTCTTGATCAATATATCTACTCACAGAACACTGTTGTTCCAAGGTTGTGTAAAAATCACTATTTACCTCTATCCCACTTAGCCCATGCATACTTCCCTAAGACTTCTCCTATCTTCATTGCTATCTGCCATCCTCCCACTCCTTGTATATTGCCTCCCATATCACCCGAGCTAACATGTGTCTAACCTCTAGCCAGTGAATTACTCTCCCCTCTTTCCTAACCCTTTGTTGTTGTGAAGTGCTGTCGAGTCAATTCAGACCCATAGCGACCCTGTATAGGGTTTCTGAGGTGCAGCTGGTGAGCTTGAACCACCGACCTTACAGTTCAAACGACTTTGCAGTCTGGCACATTAACCCACAGTGCCACACCAGGACTCCTAGTAACCATCAAAAAATGTTTTCGTATGGAAATCTTTTCTTAAGTATTTACAATAATGGTCTCATACAATCATGTGTCTTTTCGTGATTGACTAATTTCATTCAGTATAATATCCTCCAGGTTCATCCAAGTTATGAGGTGTTTTTCAAATTCCTCATTACTCTTCAATGTTGCATAGTATTCCTTGTGTCTATGGATCAAAGTTTGTTTATCCATTCTTCCACTGATGAGCACTTAGGCTGTCTGTACATTATTGCTATTGTGAACACTGCTCCAGTGAACATTGGTATGCATATATCTACTTGTTTTCTGTCTCATATTTCTTGAGGCTATATATCAAGTAGGGGGATTGCTAGGTGCCATAGGATAAGCACTCTACAGCAATGTTGGCTTGAACCACAAGGTCAGCCGTTCATCTCACCAGTCACTCTTTGGAAACCCTATACTGGGTGGCTATGGGTCAGAAACAATTCGATAGCACTTAGCAAAAACAAGGTATTTCTATTTCCAATTTTCTGAGGAAGTACCAAACCATTTTCCTGAGTGGTTGAATCATTTTACATTCCCACCAGCAGTGTAGGAGGGTCCCAGTCT
>NW_006408637.1:3760891-3768216 GCF_000296735.1 Chrysochloris asiatica
TGATTCATTCTTTTACAAATCTACTTCCAGTTTTGCCAGCACCATTTGTTGAAGACACTCTTTTCCCATTTAATGTGTTTTAGCACTTTGCCAAATATAAGCTGACTGTATGTGGATAGATTTACTCCTGGGCTCTCAATTCTGTTTCATTGACCTACGTACTTTTATTGTACTAATACCAGGCTGTTTTGACCACTTTGTCTGTGTAGTAAATTTTGAAATCAGGGAGTGAGAGGCCTCCAACTTTGTTCTTCTTAAGCAGTGTTTTATTCTTCTGAGGTTTCTTTCCCTTCCATATATGTTTTTACCACCTCCTTAAAGAATGTTGTTGGAATCTAGATTGGGATTGCATTATATAGGTATGTTGGTTTGGGTAGTATTGTACTGACATTTCCACAATGTTGTCTTCCTATCCATGAGCATAGTATAACTCTCTATTGGTTTCTTATAGTTCTGTTTTGTAGTTTTGTTTAGGTTTTTGTTTCTCTTGTTAGATTTATTCTTAATTACTTCATCCTTTGCGTGGCTATTGTAAATGGTATTGTTTTCCTAATTTCCTTTTCAGAGCTGTCTTTATTAGTATAGAGGAATCCAACTGATTTTTTTGTATAATGATCTTGTACTCTGCTGCTTTGCTGAATCCTTCAATGAGGTTCAATAATTTTTTTTATTGAGACTTTGGGATTTTCAATGTATAAAATAAAATCATCTGCTAACAGTAAGAGTTTTACTTCTTTGTTAATTTGGATGTCTTTAATTTCCCTTTCTTATCTTATAGCTCCGGCTAAGACTTCAAACACTTAATCTTCCACTATTGAAGAGGAGTGGTGATAAAAAGCATCCTTGTTTGGTTCCTGTTCATAAAGGGAAAAGTTTTCAGTTTCTCCCCAGTGCAGTGATGCTGACTTTTGTAAGTATTTTTTAATGATGTTGAGAATTTTCCTTCAAATCCTACTTTGTTGAGTGTTTTTATAAAGAATGAATGTTGGATTTAGTCAAATGTCTTTTCTAAGTCAATTGATATGATCATGTGATTCGTTTCTTTTTATTTTTTAATTATATGGTAGATTATAATGATTGCTTTTGTAACACTGAACCCTTTTTGCATTCTTGGTATGACTTTAACTTGGTCATAATATATATATATGTGTGTGTTGTTGAATTATATTGTCTAAGAATTTGTTGAGAATTTTTACATCTATTTTCAAGAGGGATATATATCTATAATTTTCTTTTTTAGTGATGTTTTTGCCTGATTTGGGTATGAAGATTATGCTCACTTCATATAATGTACTGGGGAGTCATCTATCCTATTCTTATTATATAAGACTTTTAGTAAAATTGGTGTCAACACTTTTTTGAATGTTTGTTAAAATTCACCAGTTAAACCATCTGGGCCTAGAGTTTACTTTGTTGGAGTTTTTTAATGACCTGATCAATTTCTTTTTTATATATGTTTGTTCAAGTTTTCTAATTCATTTTGTGTTAGTTTAGGTACATGGTGTTTTTCTAAAAATCTACCCATTTCTTCCAAATTTTCAAATGTATTGGAGTACAGGTCTTCATAATGTTGTGTTATTATCCATTGGTTCTGTTGTGATGCCACCCATATTGTTTCTTATACATATGACTTGTGTCTTTTCTCTCCTTTCTTTTGTGAGGTTTACCAATGGCTTGTTAATTTTATTAATCCTTCTTTCAAAGAACCACTTTCTTTCCTTGTTGATTCTTTCTATTGTTTTTCTGTGTTCCAATTCATTTCTTGTGCAGCGCTGTGGGCTAATGTGTCAGACAGGGAAGCCATTTGAACTGCAAGGTTGGCAGTTCAAGCTCACCAGCTGCTCCTTGGAAACCCTATACAGGGTCGCTATGGGTCAGAACCAACTTGACGGCAATTCACAACAACAACAACAATCTTGATTAGTTCTTTTCTTCTGGTGACTCTAGACTTAGTTTGCTGGTCTTTTACCTATTGCTGGAAGTGTTGTGCTAATGTGTTGGTTTGGGTTTCAAATCATGTTCCTTTTATGTGTTATCTGAATTTGGGGAAGAAAAACAAGAGCATGATCAGAGGTTTAGGGCCAATGGGGAAATGTTTCCCAATTAAATTCTTGTACGACAACCCTTGCTAACCTTGAAGAATGAGTATGTGAAATGTCAGGATGGAAAAAAAAAAAAAAATCCCAGATGGAATTTTCTTGGCCTGTGTTTCACCAATGCAGTTTTCAATATTCTTAAAACTTCTTCTTAGTAAGTACCTGTATCCTTTGAGAAAATCCATGAAGATTTATTACTCCTTTGGAGTCATCCAGAGAAGTCATCATAGCCTCCTGAGGTGACTTCTCTGCCTTGAATTCATCTTTTATGTCTTCCTTACATGCTTGATTCATAACATTTGATAAAAAATATTTTATATGGGATGGCATTCCCATAATCTTGTTGCAAAGCGTCAATGATTTGGGAAGATGTCCACATGAGTTCTGCTGAAAATCTGATACTAATATTGACCTCAAATAATTTTTGCCACGGAACAAATATTACTCTTCTTTTGAAAGCGCCTTAATAAGCTAAGGCAAGTACTGAGAGAACTTGTCTGCAGTCACCCACTGATTAGAGACATATTTAAATGTTTTATTTACAATAAACCTTTGCATGTATTAACTAGAACCCTGATAACAGTACTTTTTGACTTACCCTCAGAGACTTAAAAAAAAAGAATTTATACTTAGGCTATTCTTTTTTCACTATTAAAAACCACTTTGCCAGTTTTATGAATCAGAAGCCTTTTTTTATGAATCTCGATTCTGTCATCTAACAAATTGTATTTCAACCTTTTAATTCTGTGCCTTCACTCTTAGTCACGACTAAAATGCTGAAGGTGTCGAACCTTTAGCTTACTACTAGAATATTCTTCCAGGCTGAAGTTAACTCATTAATCACTCCTTAAATGTTACTGCTCACCCAGCGTTGTACATCTTACGTACAGTCCATGCTTCTCCACTGGATCTAGTGGCTATCACATGAGTCTGTCAGATGACTTACTAAAATGGAGAAATATCTGTAACACTTTTGGACTGAGGCTTACGGTAGAGGAGAGTGTCCTTTGAGCATTTATCTGCAGTGCTAAAAGAGTTTGGTAACATTGCTGCAGCAGGGCAGAGGCCAAGAGGCCCATGGCTTAGAGGCCAAGCCAAGGACCAAACAGAGGCCTGCCTGTTAGCATGGATGGAAAAGGGCGATCTTGAAAATCTGTGCCCTGAGTATTTCTGATACTGATTTGTAACCTCTGAACTTCCCTATTGTGATTATTGGTATCTGAGTTCTTTGTGGCCACTGCAGAGACGTACTGAACTCAGCCAAGAATGAGAGTGCTGTGGAAGGAACAATGATGTCAGGACTGGGAGAGAAAGTTAGAGGGAGGGGGCATGTCTGACCTCAGGCTATTTGGAATCAGCCTGGGCTGGTGCTTACAGTGATTCTCCTCCACCCACCTGTGAAGTTACAGGAGGTCAAACACCCTCACCATTTTTCGTTCCATCATCCATCTGTGAGATCACGTTAAACAACAGCAAACATCCCATTAATGAGAAGTCTATGACCTAGCCAAATTCCAGCTAGATTTATTAGCTTTAATACCTGGCATGATACTGCTTCCTGGTTCATTTTCAGGTAAGATCAGCTCTCCCAGACCCGATCGAGGACCAGAACCCAGAAAACGAATATCATTTGCTATCTTCATTAGGCTGCAGGCAGCAGTGTTCATGGCTCCACTAAGTTCAACCAAGGCATCATGAGCAGCCAGAGCTTCAAATTTATTTGGAGCTGTGACAAAAGGCAAGCCTGAACGAAAAAAAGGAAAACAATCTGCACGGGTCAACAACAATAGCAAATGTTTCTAATACCACCAAGGTAAACAGAAAGTTTCAGCATGTGAAAAGCAAAAACAGAAAATAACAGTTTACTTCCAAAAATGTACAGTTAAGGCTCAAGGTATGTCTACATTTAAGAAGTCCTGAAGGAGTGGAAAGAACCTGGTGATACATTTGTACATTAACAGAGTAAAAAAATATATTCATATTTTGAAAGTAAAAAAAGAAACCCACAATCCCACTATAAATGCATGTATATGATGCCTGGCTATGTTGAGGAAGGATGAAAGTGGGTAAAATTCTCACTACCTTGTCTCACAGTCCTTTCCTACGACAAATGTTTTTACCCATATTACTCTGATCCATTTTTTCTTCTAGCTATGGGTCAACAAGAATCTCTGAAAGAAGAGTAAGCCAAAATGAGTAAAATATTCTTAGTGAACGTCTCTGAGGTTCACATTTTAAGAACTACCTAGTCTATAATCTAACAATATGTTTTTGCTGTTAAGTATCATTGAGCTGGCTGCGATTCATGTGACCCTCTATAGGGTTTCCGAGGAGCAGCTAGTGGAGAATATAGTTCTAGCTATTAAAATGTGATTTTTAGAAAGTGCTGCCTCTAAGCAATAATGTGCTTCACATAACTATCTCTACTCTGGCCCTTTGTTAACATCTACATCTTATTAAGATGTTACCTGGAAATGACAACTCTGCTGTAGTAATAACTATTATTATCAAGGGTATAACGCTCACTCTACTAATCCAAGCCAAAACCCAGGATCATTTTACAAAAGGACAGATAATTCCGTTATCTTCGAAAGGTCAGCAATTCAAAGAAATGTCACAGTATGACAAGAAAAAAACGCTAGCAGACATATTAATATCTACATATTAATAACAAAGAATTTTCTCAACTATTAATGGATTCTGCCTGCTTTGAAAAGTGGCATTCAAAACAGCCTTAAAAGAAAAAAGACTGATACCACCAGACAGGAAATAAAGGCTAGCAAGCACTGGCAGCCTTTAGTCTCAGGCTTTATGGACTTATGGATAGCAATTTTTATTTTTATTTTTACAAAATTGGATTTGTATTATGACTTCTGAAAGTTGTAAAACACAAATGTCTGATGGGAAAGTATTATTGATGAAAGAATGTAAGGCAGAAATCTTAGGAGATGTATTAAAAAATTATTAAGAATTCATGTTATCACTGACCTGTGAGTGCAGCCACTTTCGCAGCAACCTTTTCTGCAAAACCAATTCTAGTATTTAAACCAGTACCAACAGCAGTGCCTCCTGCTGCAAGCTCATAGATTCTTGGCATAGCAGCTTTTATTCTTACCATCGCATACTTCACTTGTTGAACATAACCACTAAATTCCTAAAGAAAAGGAAACTACTGTGAGGAAAAAGAGTTTCCTAATGGCTTGCAAATCATTCTCACTGCATCAAATTGAGGTTTATAAAAAGCAAAACACAAAAACCACATCTCAGAATACTAAATAGTAATCCACTCAAGTAGCACTTCTATTGCTTCAACTGATAAGATGAGCAAAGTGTAGGGAAGGATGAGGACTTAAAAACTTATAGGAATGGACAATGCCACTGATGACTATAAGCAGTCTATTTAAAATCTGTTGTTAAATAGCAATCAAAGTAAACCAACACAGAAAATAAATTTTTTAAAAAGGATGACTCCACTATATTTAATTATTGGTTTATTTGCAAACTACTAAATAAACCTCAGCGATTTCTTGTCATTTGGTCCGATCCAGGCAATTTTGAGGGGAAAAAACATCAATCTACCAAGAAAAATACAAACACAGAAACACTTTTCCATATAATTTTAGGTTAAGAATCTGATAGGTAGCATCTTCATATGAAGACATTTTACAGGAGTTCAAGAAGCTGTGAAAGGCACTGAAAAACACAAGAAGGTACCAGCATAGCATAAAACAAAAGATTCAAGATGCACATTTAATTCTGCCATGAATGTCACACTGGCACACAAACTATGACATACTTTAAATTAGGTAATCACAGAATTGTTTTATGCTTTCGAGCTGCAAGGGCTCTAGTAATGGTCATTCAATGACAACAAACACAAACTGGACTCAGCTGAGTAAACAAGGATGTATGCTTATATATACTCATTTTTTTTCTGCCTAAAAACAGACAAAAACTATGATAGTTTCGATTAGGAATTCATACTATTCTAGACATTTTTTACAAAATATATAATTCCTTGCAGGTCATTCTGATTCATCCGATACAAAACCAAATCTATACATGCAAGTTGGATTCATTTATAAATACAACTTAACTTGAAAAAATGGTGTAATTCAATAAAACAATATCAATAAAAGCATATAAATGCTTTTGCTTAGACACGGTCAAACAGAAAATAGAATGTTCTGTTAAACTATGAGGAATGATAATGTCAATAGGCTGAGTCATGGTCAAAATGACTGTCATGTTCAAAGTGGTTTTGAACCCAAAATAAAGGAAGAAAGAAGAAGAAAAAAAGGAAACCAGAAGGATTTCTACTTAGAGGTTATGCAGTGCTAAAGATACTATGATGTACATAACATAATTTTATAAGATAAATTTAAAATTTGGAAATTCAGTTTGCCACATCACCTGCATTTTAATTAATCAAGTTTTCCTCATTTACTCCATAATAAAATTAACCTAAATTATCATGTTTTCTTCAGTGTTTTCCATCATCTGAACAAAAACACAAATAAGAACCATTTCAAGTAAGCAGTAGCTAAACTCTTTCCCTTACCTCATTTTTAATAGCTATTACTCGGTAACAGTCACTTCATACACATAACTACGATATATAATCTGCATATGTCCTATTTACAAACTAGATTGGTGTTTACAGCGACAAACTATTCTTTTTATTTCCTGACCTTTCCTTATGGTATTGCTGCTAGAGATGTGTAAGTACTTTTTGGGTATTTGAGAGAATAATTCCTCGTTCACATGTAACTAAAACAATTTTAAAGAATAAAATCTGACTCATTAAACGACTTGAAAATTAGTTTTTAAAGACTATAGATACGATGAGAGTGACAAATAATGAAATGATATTGATGTTGCTGTTAGGTTCCATCAAGCTGCTACCGACTCATAGCGACCTTATGCACAGAGCAATCTATCTCGTTGGGGGTCTTCCTCTTTTTCTCTGACCCTCCACCTTACCAAACATGATATCCTTTTCTAGCAACTAGGCCCTCCTGACAATATGTCCAAAGTATGAGAGGCGAAGTTTGGCCATCTTGACCTCCAAGGAGCACTCTAGCTGTACTTCTTTCAAAACACATCTATTGGTACTTTTGGCAGCCCATGGCACTTTCAATATTCTCCTCCAACACCATAACTCAAAAGCATCAGTTCTTCTACTGGCTTCCTTATTCACTGTCCAACTTTCACATGCATATGAGGTTA